>NC_081769.1:24926785-25116785 GCF_963082965.1 Carassius carassius | reverse complement strand
CAGTTGATGAGTTCCCACAATGCATTGCAATGACACCCAGAGCACCACCTCCCTATTCATTAACTAGACACAGGGAACTAAACAAAACATCAAAGACAGAGGAAAAGTCACACATCCTTAAACTAATCCACATTCTACTCCATTCTCAGCAGTCTTCTCCAGATTCTGTGCATGATGCTCCGTTAGGGAACTCACCTCTTCACCATTGCTCTGGGCAGATCCCTTTCTGCCTGCCTCATTACTTCTGCATAGCTTTCTCTGACTATATTTCAGTCTAAGGGACAATTTACAGCTTACTGGAAAAGGGGACCGAAGGGAACATATGTTAACAATAATGGTGTAAAACATGTATAAGATGCTTTAAATCACCAGTACAGCAAAGAAATGTCAGATAGGTCAGGTCAAAGATACATGAGTAAGCTTCAGGATGTCTGTAATTGGTCATATACAGTAGATGTGAAATTGGACATTACATTTGACTTCATGATTTGCATCAATGCAGTTGTGTTTTACACAGTCAAATCTCTGGAGCGAGGTGTATAATGCTTCCTCAGAGGGAACCAGCCCCCTCGAGGTTTCATGCAAAGTGTGTGGTACGGAACGCATTAATTATCTGATAAATCCAAGGTTTTTGCATTTATTTATGTCTTTTATCCAGACATTATTTTTCTAGCTAAAATTGTGACAGGTTAATAAAGGGATTTTTCATGCAGGCCAACCCCACCGAGTGCACAGCAGGCCACATGCTGAAATTGTGAGGACCATTAATGTAAATCAGCCATTTTAATTTTGTCACACTGGAAAAGTGCAAGAGGCGGGAGAAAAGCCAATATGAAAGCCATGATTCTTCTGATCACATTATCAAATTCTGCAGAATTTTCTCAGAGCAGCATTTTGTGCTGGATTAGTCACATTGTGAAAAAGAAAGATAGAAAGAACAAAAATAGTTAGAATATGAATGTGAAAGTGCAGCTAAGAATGGAGAGGAAACACAAATGTTTGACCTCATGATTATTTGCAGTAGTTTAATGAGATGCAAATAACATCATGTGGTCAGTTATGATGTTCACAAGTATGAAGGTCAAAAGGGGTTTCTGAGAACTACAAAAACAAGCAATTATGATTTGTTCGGTGATAGCTTGCCATTTGTTGCCCTTCAAAAACTCTCTAAAACAGCATTTCTAGGTGCTAGTTTCCAAAATCCATCTGCAAAGCAGAGCATTTAAGGATGGAATATGCATGAAAACCATGTAATTTACTCACATTCATGTTGTTCAAAACCTTTTTCTTTATTCTGTGGAACATAAAAGCAGCTATTTTATTACTATTATAGTATTTATCTATCCATTTATCCATCCATCCATCTAAATTCATAACTGAGTTTTCACTTTTGGGTGGACTATCACTTTAAGACCAATGAATATTAATCATGTATATTATCAGTAATCATTAATATTAACCATTTAGTCCCAATACAAATGGAACAAGTAAGCTACTAAAAATGTAAAGGTTTTTACATGTTGAAATTGTTGAATAAGATCATCTTAATTAATTGAATTAATTTAGGAAGCCACAAAATAAAAACAACTTAATTATATGAAAGTATTCAAAAAGAGTAAATTGCTTGAAGGCCAACAAGTTGCATTACAAATATACATTACATTACAAAAGGAAAGAAAAGGGCGTGATGTGTGGCATCCCATACTTGGATTTTGTACTTTTGCATTTAACCCATCCAAGTGCACACACAGCAGTGAGTAGTGAACAAACGCACACACACATCCGGAGCAGTGGGCAACCAATAGGGGTTTGCTCAACCCTTGCCTTGCTCAAGGGTCCCATGGTATTGAGGTTGGAGAGAGCACTGGACATTCACTCTCCCCCACCGACAATCCCTGCTGGACCTCAGATTTAAACCAGCGACCTTTTGGGTTACAAGTCCGACTCTGTAACCATTATGCCACAACTGTAACTATTTAGGAATAAAGAGTTTCATCCAGAACTACACTGATTGCAAAATGACTGCCCATTTTTCTCTGGAACAGATTCTCAGCCCTTTAACATCTATCCCATTTGGGGGACAAAGAGTGTTTTGGTACAGCAAGTACATCAGCCAGACTCCACAGGGCTCTGGAAATGCAAAATTTGTCACCCTGTGGGCGGCTTTCGCTGTGTGAAAGGTTTGCTGAGGCAGACTCTCAGGAGACGCTGGGTGATGGCAAGATGTCATTCTACTGGTTGGCAGGTGAAAGGGGAGGCTTATTCCCAGCCAGTCTATGATTGATGTGTTATCTCTCGCTCCATTGGCCACTTGCATTTTAAATGGAAATGTAGATCTGAAGTTGTGAGAAGTAGAAAGTTTGGTGCTGGGAAAAGAGCAGTATTGGAGAAATGTAAACTGTGCTGGAACAAAATTAATTTCAAAGTTCATTCCCATGCAGTCAGGCATGTTACATAGACATTGAGATAGATTATGATTTCTGACTGCTGTTATTGTGTTCACAAACTGGCCTTGATTCGGTTGCATTCCAAAAACTTTTTTATAAAAAAACACCTTTCAGCTTGAAAAACCTCAAGAATATGTCATATGATTCTGACAGGAAATATTCCAGAGTATAATAATGAATGGACTCTACAACAATATGCAGATGGGTATGTAGCATACAGTAGAGCGTATCTTATGTAGAAGCAGATGAAAATGTAGCATAGATTTGGTAGACGTACGAGGTGAGACTGAGAAAGGATGAAAGTTTAGAAAGTTGTAGATTTTACACCAAAATAATATTACAGTTTCAGATAAATACTGTGGGATTGTTAAAGTCAAAAGTGTTGCAATTATCCCGTCTCCCATATTTCTGTGAATTTTCAGTATAAATTATAGAACACTGATACAAATAGAAGCATTAGCACTAATACAAATCTGCAATTTTTTATTTGTTTTTTTTATAATAATGTGCCATGCAAGTCAGTTCCATCATCCATATGAACGAATGCTTGTTTGCTGAAACTACAAAAATATCAGTTATCACATAGAGTGTCTGAATAAATTTGCAGAGGCTCATTGCTGCTATTGATGTCATGATGCTGTGAACAGTTGTCATTCACACAGTCTCTCTTCTGTGGCCTTAATTACAAAGATGGGTTCACATTCATGTTCACTTCACATCTACACTCTCTAGGAATGAGCTCACCCAAGCTGACAATCTGAAAAAAGCCCCAGAGTACGCTTAACTTCTGCCCTTTTCATGTTGAGTCGGTTGTTTTCAGGATGTGGTGACATACTGCGAGGTTTTAAGCTTAACAAACAGTGAAGGCTGGGAGTTTGTTCCACTGCAAGGAACACCGAGAATCCATAATTTGGATGAGTGAGTTTGTTCCCTCAAATGTGAGTGCACGGGTGGCAGATCAGAGTGGTCAGGCAAGGCTGTAGGTATATAAGTAATGGGGTGTAAATGGAAAGCCCTAAGCAGTCATGCAGTCTGCACTGTTTCCAATTTTTGAAACCGCCAAAATAACAACTTCCTCAATGCTACCAGAAAATCCTATGATATGGACCAGTGGATTTGTGGGAGGGAAGATAGAAAAGGGCACTACTGGTCAGACTAGCAGATATTAAGGTGGAAGATAAATGTTTTTCATTTGCAAGATTAATAAAGCTTCCTGTTCAGGGCAACCAAAAGCCTCAAAGTACTATGATATTTAAACCTCAAAATAAACATTTTAGAATTTTGAAAAAAAAATTATGACATAATATGAAAGAAATATTTAAGACCACATGCATAATGACAACCACATTTAACAACCGAATTAAATTGCCCCTATTATGGATAATTAGGTTCATAATTTGGGAGTTCCCAACAACAGGTTGACATGCATGATCAAAAAACACTTTCATTGTGTTGTAATATGCAATTATTTTTACCTTACTTGCTCAGTGATTATCCCAAACAATTATGTCGATGATTCATCCAAACCCCTCTTTTGCATGACGCTAATCTGTGGTGATTGGTCCAAACGGTCTCCTTTTCATTTCATCACGCTTGCAAAGCCTGATAAAGCAGCATTTGTGAGCACAGAGCTGCTTTGTGTACAGTGTTATCAGGAAACCCGCTATTTCTATTTTTTTAGTAACAAAGAAATTAATCTGCATTTTCATTCAGACCAACGCGAAAAGTGTGACAAGTGGGTGGGCAATATGCTAATGTTTCATGTTGATGTCAACATGAAACGCCTCGGGATTTGTTTTAAAAACGTTCTCATGACAGAGTACAGAGTCGACGCTTTCTTTTGAGAGACTTTTTGAATAACTTTATAGACGGTGCATTTTCAGGTTTAAAATCTTGCAGGATGTTCATTCACTTGAGTTTCAGAGCTATGTTACACACTGCATGAAAGGTAATTTTCAAAACTAACTAAACTGAGCAGTGATGTATTTGGACGTTTATTTAACTTTTGTATCCGCGCGATGCAAGAATTCACAGTAAGCTTGACTCATTTGTGTTGCCAGATCTTGGTAGAAAAAAAAGGTTAATCAAAACAAGCACATAATAAACTTGAATTCAACTGCTTTATCTTGGAAATAGGTCACATACCAAAATATAGTGACATCTCACCTGCCTGTTTACATAAACCGGATTGCTTTATGAGGTAAACTCAAACAGGAAGCCCAAAGATGCTTATGATAAATGGACATTGCAACCCCAAAGCAGCCTTCCAAACAAACAAAGCAATACACCTGTTGATGGTAAACTAGTTAAAATTGCAATAAAAAACATATATATATAGCAAGTCTTTGGTTGCCCATTATTTTGGTTTGACCATTATTTTGGTCAAAATGTTGCTGTGGTTACCACGGTTTCATTACATTTCTGTTCCTACACACAATGATAATATAGGGGTTCCACTCTGGCATTTAAATGTGGCTGTGACTACTGAAACTTTACATTGTGTATTTGGGCTAAGACTCTTCTATATTTATAGGTTATTCAAATAATGAAATTCAATTTGTAAAATGTATGTTAATGTCCTTATTAATTGAAGACAGTAATAGTAGTAGTAAATATTATTTTATTGATGAATGAAACAATATTACAATAGCAAATATAATTAATTCAAATAAAAATTATTTGTAATTAGAAAATATACAAGCAGCGTCATTTTCAGTAATGCTCTTAGACACCATTTTTTATTTTAAGAAAACTGTCTTTTGAATAAGCAGACAGGCTGAAATGCTGAACCAACATGTATTTTTTGTTTTGACTGTGATGCATTGCTCCTCTTCACAGAAACTTGCAGCCTGTCTCTGGTCCCTGTATAATGAATGCGCTAATTAGAGACAACAGACAGAAACATGGCTCGGACACATCTCTTCTACTTGGTGTGTCACTGAAGCACGACTAGCAGGCTTTGTTTCATTACACCCATAATGAGGAGCCAACACTAACAACTGAACCGCGGCCTTTTTGTTTAACATATACATGCTCATAATCACCTCATGAAAATGTTCAGAAACACATGCCAATTTAAAGATTAAAAAAAATATGCAACAACCACTGCATTTTTGTTTGGTTGGAGGCTACAGAGGCGATAATTATCCACTTCTGTGTTCATACAATATTATATAGTTTGTATGCTGTGATAAAAGCCGGTTTCATTTCTATTGTCTGATAGCACTGGGTAATCTAATCCTTGGAAAGTGTGTTTGTGATTTTCTTCATTACTCTCCATTAAAAGGTTTTTATCAAAATATGTGCTTATATAGTTACTGTGCTTGTGCATGTGCTTAATTTACATATGGAATTTACATATTTGCATAGGAAAAACTGTATTAGCATTAAATGGAGGCTAATTATATGTAAGGAATAAAATACATTTCGCCGGTCAGCAGGGCAAAATAAACCTTGATAGGATGCCTTGTGGTCTTGTATCATCCTTAAGGGACATATTTTGTAATAATGAGTGTAGGCCTACATTGTTGCAGAAATTACATTACAAATAAGTAAACAAATTAGTATATAAAATGCTGATTCATGCTTATTTTATTATGCTGGATGAAAGAGACCATGTTGATAAGTGATCTTAATTGTTTCACCACTCTAAACTAGCATTATTTTTGTCTGTTTCAAAGCAAAACCTCCTTTGAATAGCATCAGGAAAGACTACAGAGCTTTACCTTTTGAAGGACTCTCTTCCTCCTGCCCTGGCAGGATTATTCATGAGCATGTCTCCTGGTTTGTAATTGCTTAAATTGTGCTCTTCCATTAGAGGAACTAATTAGCGTTTATTGTTTGTGTGGTAGACCTGCTCACTGTCTCTCCCTCGTTCTCCTCCTCGTTTGTTTTGATTTTCGTGGCCTGACTGCTGTCAACCCAGAATCTGTATGGTGGGGGCTTTGGCTGGGCAATTTAGTAAAGTAATGTTTCATTAATGATGTTACACATCAAATATTAAAGGAGTTATTTTTTATTTTATTTTCTTTTTGAAGTGGTGTGCTATTTTTGTTTTCTTTCACTCTGTATTGTCTTTGTAAACATATTGCTTCTTTTATTTTTCTTATCATTGAGCATAAGACTATCAATGGCAATCCGTTTTGCAGTAAGGCTGTCAATCTCGATTGCATGTTAATTCATTAATGGAAAGCGTCTCAGGTTACGCATGTAACCGTGGTTCCCTGAGAAGGGAACAAGACACTGCATCCTCTAGGGGTCGTTATGGGGAATGCCTTCAGCATGACCGGTGTCTGAAGCATACATATAAACATGACAATAACATTAGCTGGGGACAGCCTGTGATGTAATCACCGGGCGCGACCACAATATAAATGGGTGCCGGGAGAACACGTCATCCGCTTCTTGTCTGAAGCTTAAGTCAAAAGCATGGCAAGGGAACTAGAGGACAGTGTCTCATTCCCTTCTGAAAGTGAAAGTTGTAACATATGGTAATCCACACTCGGAATTGGTGCTCTGCATTTAATCCATCCAAGTGCACACACAGAGCAGTGAGAAGTGAACACACCGTGAACACACACCCAGAGCAGTGGGCAGGTATATATCCAGCGCCCGGGGAGCAACTGGAGGTTCAGTGCCTTGCTTAAGGGCACTTTAGCCATGGGTATTGAGGGTTGAAGAGAGCGCTGTTCATTCACCCCCCCCCCCCCTTACAACGTCTAACTCTCTAACCATTAGGCCACAGCTGCCCCCTTTTCAGGGAACCATGGTTACATGCGTAACCTGAAACGTTCCCTTCTGAGGGAACTTCGAGCACGAAGTAATAACTCTACCATAGCCATGGGAGTTGCCCCAAAGGACATCTTTATGTATCCTCTTTGGCCGAAGGCCTGAGCTGCATACCCTAAAGAACTTACCTGTTAAGGGCTGAGCTAGGAAGCCCAAGCTTGAAATCAGATATATCTAGAAAAGACACATTTTCCCCATGTCACAAGTTCATTTTCCTCTGTGCCTCAGTAATGGAGGGTCCTGAACCATGGGGAGCTGATGGCTGCCCCCTTTACTCAAAAAGAGGCAAATGAGAGCCGAACTTTTTCTTAGAAAAAAGCGTGCAGTGCACGCAAACTGTCCATTTGAGGACATTGCGTGCATGCTTTTCACTCAAACAAAAGACGCAAAGATTGTGTGTTTCATCAGGTGTCAGTTACCGAGGACACAAATCCACACTGGAAATGCCGGAAATGCATGCTTCAAACAAAACAGTCCTGGAGAAGAAGAAGAGGCTGATATGTTCTCCCGGGGCCGTGGTCGTGCCGGGTAGTGATGTCATGGGCTGTCGCCGGCCTATGTTATTGTCATGTTTAGATGTATGCATCAGACAGCGGTCACGCTGAAGGCATTGCTCATAGCGACCCCTAGAGGACGCAGTGTCTCTTTCAGAAGAAAACCATAACCATTTCTTTCTTTCTTTCTTTCTTTCTCTCTCTCTTTCTCTCTCTCTTTCTTTCTCTCTTTCTCTCTCTCTTTCTTTCTTTCTTTCTTTCTTTCTTTAGCAAGGATGCTTTAAATGGATCAAAAGTGATGATAAAGACATTTATAATGTTACAAAAGATTTCCATTTCAGATACATTTTGTTCTTCTGAACTTTCTATTCATCAAAGAAACCTTTGAAGGATTATGACTGGGATAATGATAGTAAAAATTCATCTTTGAAATCACAGGAATAAATTAAATTTTAAAATATATTCAAATAGCAAACAGTCATTTTAAATAGTAAACATATTTCGGAATGTACTGTTTTTTTGCTGTACTGTGTTAGACCCAGACTTGAAGAGCAGAAGTGACTTCTTTAAAAAAAAAAACATGAAAATTCTTACTGTTTAAAAACGTTTGACTGGTAGTGTACTATATGCACACAGTATGTTTATTCTAATGCTAAAGTATATTTTTACATTGCTAAACCATGTTGAACTCTAGCACAGAGAAAACAAAAAAAAAGGATCAATTGAAAAGTCGATACAATGTATAAGTGCTCTGTATTAAAGGGACAAAAATCAATGCTATGGGTTGTATAAATATAATTAACATGCAAACAAGATAGTGACAATTCAAAGGGGAAACATTAAGCTGTTACCTTTCTCATGTCAGTTTTTCAACACCAGCAAATCTCATGTTCAAACCTCAACTCTGACTATTTATTCTCCATAAAGCCTCCTGAGTCTGAAACTGTTTGCTATAAAATGGTTGTCTTTATGAGAGCTGTGTTCCCTTGAGAGCCTGTGAACGTGTGTAGTCGACCTCGCTGGACTGCTGCTGATGAAAGCTCTGATAGCATCTCACCTTTAAGGGGATGAAATGGTGGCTGCAGAAGGCCTTGTATAACTTCACTTTCAAAAGGTACTTTGAATATCTATGCAGGATCAAACAGATGACCCAATCACTCAAAGCCAACAGAGAAGCGGTGCACATGGGGAAGTGGGGCTCTCAAGCTCCCGGGCAAACGGAATCTGTCAAACAAACCTGACCTTCAGATAGCTCAAAGGGGAAGGAGAACAAAGTTGTAGATAGCTTTAGTGGAGATTGTGTTTGAGAGATTTAACAGCCACCAGCTATAATAAGAGTTCTCTCCAAGTGCATAGTAATGGGCCCGCCTGATTCAAAGGTTTCTTGGATGATTCATTTAACTTTAAAGATGAGGCGCTAGATAGCAAATAATTGTCTCCATGTCTCTTTTATGATGATTTCTTCTTCAACTGATGAGAGAGATTAATCCAAAATCATACCCGCCAACTCACTTTAGACCCTCTCAACTCATTTTGAAGTGTACATCAGGGGTTTTCAAAATGGAATAGAGGTCCCACAAGGGTCCGCATGCACAGGGGTTTGTGAGTGAAATTATTAATAATACTTTTAATAATAATAATAATAATCTCAATATATTAATATTATTTTAGGACTTTCAAAAGACATTAAATATGTTTTACAAAATAAAATAACTTTTACTCAAATTTACCTCTTCATTCTGCTTTGCAAAAATTATATGGAAATCATGAGATTTTCAATACAATGGATGGCAATAGTAACAGAATCTACGAGAAAAACATTATATAAATACTTTTCAGTTTTTTGGACAGACCCGTTTTGTGTTTCGTGTCTTTACACATCAATGTATCATCATGAGCCACATGGTTAAATTTGGATTTTTTCTGTGCATGTTTTTTTTTTTTTTTTTACTTTCAAGATCCTGTTACCATTGCAATCCATTATACGACTGAGAGACTGCAACAGCTGAAGTTAAAAATCATAATTTGTGTTCTACTGAAGAAACAAAGTCAACTACATCTTGGATGCCCTAGGGGTAAGCAGATAAATGCCAACTTTTTCATTTTTGGGTGAACTATACCTTTAACACTCCTAGTTTTTAACAGTAATATATAAAATATATTTATTTTATAGGTAAAATATTTCCTGTCATAAATAGTTTGTAAAATATTCAAATTAGTATAATATAATTAATATAATATACTTTTATGCAAGCCAATCATTTTATTAATTAAATTTTGTCTATATAATATCACTGTGATGAGTGGGGCGGGGCCGAGTGACGTGGGAACAGGAGCGAGGCCGGTGGAGTGATTGGAGATGACCGACACCTGTTCGACCCACCGGTCTCAAGGCCCACGGAGGAGATGGAAGGATATAAAACAGGAGCGACGACAGTGAAGGATGAGAGAGGACCAGGCCTGGGTTTTAGTTTGTGTTTGCTTTTGAGTTTTAATTCGTTACAATCACTCCTAATATTTTCCTACACAGTATAAATGTCTTTATTAAAAACTAATATATATATATATATATATATATATATATATATATATATATATATATGGCTGCCTTTATATTTTAGTAAGGCTGACCTTCACAAGGGTATTTATTTGAGTATCTTGAGCACACAACTTTGTAAACCCTGGTATATATTAATGAAACATTTCTTACAGACCTCATGCTGATTCATGGTATTTTCTAACTTCATCCATAATGCTCATGACAAAACCTGGCCTCTTGTATCTGTACATAGAACATCTTGACACAGGCTTTGAATATAAATCTGACTGAGCTCCACTCTTGCTCTACACGTATAGTGCTACACCGATGTGCTACTACTGCTCTCCACCCAGGATCCACATGTCAGAGGCTCATCCTCCCAACAGATGCTCTCATATCCAGGACCTTTGCCAACACCACACGATCTATACAAGCCACCCCTGCAGCCATCTGTGACCAGACTAAGATATTAAGTGGCTGAAAAGAGGAGAGAAAGGGCCAATCTGGTGAGAGGTGAATGAAAAATAAAATATTTATAGGAGAAATTGAATCAGCCTTGGCTCCTCTCTTTTCCTTATTATTGAATAATGCATAATCCACAGTCTATTGCTTCCTTGAGGGAGGGTGATGTCAATGCAGGCCATGCCTCAGACTGCCCCCCTGAGCTGCAGTTGCCTGCCACGCTCCAGCAAGCTCTTGTATCTGTGTCTGATAATACCTAATGCAATTATGTGATGGAACAGAGCCGCTCTTGTCTGTAAGAGGACACAGGAAACATTCCACAGAGGAGAGCGCATGTGAGGAGGACGGCTTTTAAATTGAAATCTTTATCAAATTAAACTGACTCTTATAATTGCTAAATTTTATAATCGCTACGCAAGTTAAATGAATACTCACCCTTGTGTGCTTTCCTTTTGGGAAATAATGTATGGTGGGTAGGGCTAAACAGGCAGTAATGTAGAAGCAGACATTGATCTTCTACAGTAGGCTGTGTTTCGCCAGTCGCCACACTATTTTGTCATAAAGTGTCTCATTCCAAAACAAGTCATTTTGGCAGATTGGCGTCAATATAAACTGTTTTTAGACTAACGTAAAAGCTCTGATTTGTGGTGAAGTAAAAGTTTTCTGAAATGAAAACAATCTATTAAAGTGCAGATATGTGAACAAATGAAGTGCAGTAACACATTAAAAAGATTTAATTATTGTACAACATGGCATATTCTAATATAATGCAACATGGACTTTCACAATACTTTTGCTGTTGCTTGACAGATTCAAAAAAATTATGATCTATGTGTAATATAGTACATTGGGCAGGACATCCATATGCTCACCTAAAATTCATCGACCTCAAATATGGCTTATCATTTGAGATATGTACAGTATGTAGTAGCAATTTATGCAATTACAGCAATTTAGTAGCAATTACATTGCAGCTCAATCTAATGTTAGTCTAGAAAAAAGTGTGCATGTTTGTGTGGAGTGTGTCTGACAGTCTGTACCACTTGTAGCCTATGTGTGTGCACTTGCACTGTATTGGTTGTTTTTATGCAAGTTATTGTTGCTGATTGCATGCCCCTTTGTTAGTTATGGTATGGCGCCGGCTTTGAGATGGAGAAACCGCTGCAATCATTTGCTCTTAAAATATTTTGTCATTTTTGGTCATACAGATAAGAGTAATGCATCTTTTGTATCTGTAAAGACTCTACGTTTATTTGTGTGCACTCAGAATAACAATGAAATGTTGTGCTTTTGTAAAATATTTAAAGCAAACATAACTTGCTTTCTGCCATCTTGGACTCTTTGAACTGGAGCATGTTTTTACTTCGAAACTCCGTGGATGCTTGCCTTATTACAGACATGAAAAATATATCTATACAGAGTAAAACTTTTAAATTAACAAAGTCAAACAGAAAACAAATATTCTCACATTATGTAATCCATATGAAACATGCATACAAGTGCTCTGTAGATGAGTCACTGTCGCAGATTTGATCTCTTAAACCAAAAACAGAAAGCACTGGTGTAACAGTAAGTTACGATGTTACAATAAATTAAAACGTTAATGCAGTGTACTTGCTGTTTTTCCCTAACAAATTCATAATTATTATATTTGCCGCTGCATTGTGGTAAGCTGTTTTTGCGTGTGCTTGAGCACTTATTAGGCTATGTAGGCAATTCAATTCTCATTATAATTATTTATATGGTTTATTAATAAAAGTATGACTAATGGTCTACTAATGCTTAAAATGAACAACTTCGAGTCGACCAGAAAAATCTTTAGTCGAGGGCAGCGCAAATGCATATTAAACTTTCATTCTCTCAAAGTGGTACAATGTCATTTTCCACTTTTATCTAATGTCTAATGAGCAAATGTGTGAATACAAAAAAGCTAAATTATCTTAATCTCACAAGCCATGTGAGCATTGCCACGCACTGACATGCAATCCATTAAAAATATGATCAAATTAGCACTGCTGTGTAGCTAGGCAGGTGGTTGCTGCTGATATTATCCCGGTAGGCCATCAATCTCGCTATGCAAACGTAGGCATTCCCAAAAGAATGACCCGAAACAGAATCTGAGAGAACCTGCCGTGTGAGAATGTTCAACCTGCACACAAAAGCCTGTAGAGGAATAACAATTCAATATAGTAACCTATTAAACTTTTTCTGAGAACAGGCATTTGGTTGGAGATAAATGCTCCCTGTCAGGAGTGTTTGCATCTTTGCGGGTTCCATTTGTACTGGCTCCTAAAATAAAGAAATTGCTGCCTCCTATTTGCCTTCAGCTGAGAAGAAAAGAAATAGTCGATATTTGCTCCTTGGGACCTGGGAGATGACGCAGGCATAAATCACCCAGCATGCACCTGTCCAAATCATCAGGCACAAAGTCATGTGTCATTGCGTTTAGGATCATGCTGTGACTTCCCTGCACTGGTGAATCAGAGCACCTTGTGGTGCCCTGAGAACCTGCCTCACACCTCAGGTTTTTCCACAGCTACCAGGATTATATTCACACACTCTTTTTGTACACCAAAAAGACGCACTGTTGCTTTCAAGGTGTTTGGCCAAAGGTGTACACCAAAAAGAGGAAGATGGAAGATAAATTTTAGGCATCTTTCAATTTAGTGTTTAACTGTACGTTGTTCACTCACTAGATTTATTTGTAAATTGATTAAGCAAGTAATAAAGTCCCCAGACAGTTGTCTGTTTGTTCTTAAACCAAACAACAGGTGATAGGATGTGCAAAGGAACAAATATGTAGAAATACTAGAGAAATACACTTTTTATGCTTGTCTGAGATACAAACTCTATAAACACAAAAGGAGGTTGTGCTTCACTTGTCATCTCATTGCTTTGTTTGAAGTGCCACGGGCTAGTAAGAAATCATTATGAGAAAATGGAGTTGTGAGAGACAAGAAGAAATCGATGTTTTCCCTCAGTCCACAGTTCTCTGACTATCACAAACTACATGTTTAGCATTCCCCGGAGTGAACAGTAGCCAGTTTTACCGTTTTTCTTCTGGTTTGTTATATATCTGGAGCATCATTCGCAGTTCTTTTGATTCCTCTTTGCTAATAAGTTCATTAGTTTTAAGATTTAGTTGGCTGTGAGCTGGTCAAACTGGAATACATTACATTAAAGCTGACTGCATCTTACCACTGAAGCAACAAAAAACCTGCTGTTCTCATCCTCCACACTGACGCACTTTTCTCAAAGGGGCAGACCCGCTTATCCAAAGTAACTGACCGTGCTTCAAAAATATTTTATGACTTCACTAGGAGCCAAATCCAGGATTTTGGATTTGCAAACATTATGCTTTTTCTGTAGAATTGGATACATCTAAATATGAATAAACACATACACATCATGTATTGGTCAGTAGAAAACTATTTTATAAATACTTTTTTTTTGTATTGTGTATCTAAACTACTGTATCTAGACTTTTATCTGTCCACAAATATTGACATGTATGAAATAATTTGAAGCATTGATTATTAAACTATATGTGTATGAAAAACCAGTTGCATTCTGCAACTGTTATCAATTTTTTATTTTTATTTTGACCCACAGCGGTGCACACAGAATTGCTCAATTTTGAGTTGAGATCTCAAAACATGCTGGACCAGCCATGTACTGATACTAAACCAATTTTCAGAGCATTTTAAGACTGTGCAAATGTCACAGTTTTAGTAAAGTGTGTAGACACAAGCTGCTGAAGGTTTCAGTTGCACAATTACAAAGACATTTACCTGGTTTGATTTCATGTTATACTGATTATAATAATGAAGCCAAATTTTTTTCATGCTTGGCTGAATTATACTTTTAAATGGTGTTGCTTTATTGTGAATGTCGATAAAATGGTTAAGCAAAACATTTTGCCCTTTTACCCTGGTTTTGTGTGAATGTGTTTATCACCATTATGGTGGCATATTAGTCTCTGTACATTTTGAGAAGGAAAACTATTTTTGATAATTTTCAGCATTTTATTTTGCATCTAAACACACTCAGTAACTCTACCACAGAGATATGCAATAATAACAGGTGGGGACCAGAAAAAGTAAATTTAAAATGTTGGTCAACCAGAGTCTCTAATCTTCTGCCTACAAAGCTTTTTATTGTAGAACAGGCTACAAGAATTTCTGAAGATGGGCCTGTAAAAACACAGACCGGAGAGATTTGTGATCACCTCGTGCTCCAGGTGTGTAATTGAAAGAAAGCATGTGGCAGGGGCTTGTGGGTGGAACAGATTACCAATTGTCAAACTGGCCATGGGAAAAGCCTTCACATAGCAGTTATATTATATTGCTTTATAGTTATCTCTGGACTGACTCATTAAGCCAGTTACCTTTTTCAACATCCTGCAACAGAAAGATAATCAGGCTTTCTAAAATCATTATGCACCTTTCTATATGCATACTCTCTATACATTTTTACCAATATTACATATTTAAGCATGTCTTTTGTTATTCCACTTTCGTAATTAGCATGCCAATCTTACCAGAAGTCTGCATGATCCAAAACTTGACATTATTAAATTTAGATTATGAATATGTGTAAGCTCAGACTTATTTGAATAAAGATATAATGTTTTGGTTATTTGGCCTAGTTTAAAACAAACCAGACCTTATGGAGAACAGGAGACTAATGATGAACTGTTTTAAATCCACTATAAGCAACAAATAAAACTTGTTTCCTCTTTTGCATAGTGAGTAAAGTGAGGCTGTTTCCACTTAAAAAGACCACAGTGATAGCTACAACTGTTTACGAATCTAATTGACACATCAAGGTCTTGGCTAAAGAGAAGCCTTTAAGGGCTTTGCATGTCAATGCAGATTATCTTGAGAGGGAGATCTTTAATTTGTGTTTTACAGACTCTCAGAGGACAATTCATGCTCTCAGAGAGAAGAACATACCACCAGAGCCACAAGGGAGTCACAAAATAGTTTCTTTTAATGTGCTTTCCTTTCAACAATCAAGTTCTATTTCTTTATTAACATTTCAACTAGAATATGTAAACTATTGTTATTCTATAGATTGAAGTTAAGAGGGTTTAAACTCTTCATTGAACATTTTAATTCAAAGGCTTTGTTCAGACAGGCAGCACAAATCAAATCAGCCTAAATCAGTACAGTCCAAACTATATCCATATGTGCTTTGAAATCCAATTAAAATCTGATTGTTTGGAACGCATCTGCAGAACAGATCAGACACAAGATATGTAATGCTATACTAAATGTGCTTTATTGACTACACTATTTGGACAAATAGATCAAATTTCACCACTTTCAAAATGACCGTGTGGTTTTCTAAAAAATGGGATTTGAAATCTGAATCAGATTAGTGTGGATTGCTTGCCATAGGATTCTGTTCCCCAGTGTTTCTTTTAAAAGGAGATTCTACTATTGATCAAACTGATACTGGTTAAGGTCTGTCCCTATATCAGTTTAAGCCACTAAAATAGCATCTCTCACTATAAGGGAGGGGGAAATAATTTCCAGCAGTCATAGGTATAGTTTGTTAAAATGTTAACCTAACCTCATGTTGTTTCAAACCTTCTTAACTTTTTCTTCTTCTTCTGCAGAACACAAATACGAATTTTTTAAAGATTTTTGTAATCCAAACAACATTTTTCATTTTTGAGAGAACTACTACATCGCTATAAGGCCCCATTGGAGGTTGGATTTGCACCACTGATAACTTCCTTGAACATCCAGTATAGAGTGGTCCAGATCAGCTTTCACATTGTGTAATGTAAAAGGACATGAGCTTGTTTACACAAAAACACACCAAACTTTGGCAGAACTTTCCTATTCGGAAAGACTATAGAAAGTGTTTTTTCCTGCTATGAAAGAATCAGTCAAACTCCATTTTACCTTGCTAACATCAGATATTGAACTTCAGTGCACAGCAACCCACCTCTTAGTATTTTCACTATGATATGTGAGCTGAATAGAAGGTGTAGAGACTTTTTTTGGAAATGACCACAGGGATCTTTACTCAATCTGGCAAGTAGTCCTTTACTAAAGGAACTAGTCCAAGCAGTGCAGACGAGTCAATAAACAAAAGACAATGCGGTGCAAAGGTGGTCTGCCCCAGGTTGCTGTGAACTCAACACCAGTCTGGTGGCCTACACATCAAAGGCAGAAACTGGGACTTTCATCTAGTGCTGAAAATGAATAATTCATAATGAGTTGTCACTGGCCCCCTCCGGCCACTCCTACCTATTACCCCTGCACAGATTTTATTTTTATGCATCTCTTTAAACTTTCAATTTGAAGTTCACAAATTAATGCTTCTAGTGTTTTTTATATGGCTTATTTACCATATTTGCATAGTTTGAGTTCTCTTACGAGAGCTCTCTCGTACTGCGTCTTAGCTAAGACGCTACGGGAAAAGTCTCTTTTCACGAAATACTGAAGCAAAAAATTATCCTTAATTTTGTATTTTTGTAAAGCGCATTTGCAGCAGTACACAGCCATAGGCGAGACGGCTCGTTCGCTCATTGGCTTGTTCTGCGGCAACTGCACAGCCTATCGAGCGCGGGCTGATGCAACATCAGACCAATAAGGGCGCTTCGCGCCCTTCTTGCCACTTCCCGCCGAAACGGGTGTGGCCCAACCTATAAAAGGAGCTCGAAAAGGCTGACTCACCTGATTTTTCATCTCTTCAGCGAAGCTCACGCATCGCTGGATCACGGAGGAAGCAAGCGCCGTCTGAGAAAGCACATCAACAGGACGAGCCATTCTGAAGCTGCTGGCATCGCCGCCTTCCATTGCCGTTCCTGCTGCGCTATCCGGCGCCTATATCCTTTCAATCCTGTTATATACAAGCTGTTCTTTATGTGTGTGTGTGTGTTCGCCCTGCAACACACACTCGTAAAAGAGCTCGCGTCTTTTTTAAGATGCCTTCCTGCGGCTCGTCAGAGCCCCACTCAGCGAGGGAGACCGGTACGTCATCTGTGTCTCCTGCCTGGGTGAAGATCATGCAGCGCTCGCTCGCTGACGGCGGATGCCCCCACTGCGAGCTGTTGCCATGGTGACTCTGAGGACTCGCCTGGCCTTTTTCTCTGAGCCTGCATTCTCCGCTGCGCTGAGGCGCCGTAAAAGCATCGCTTCCAGCGGATTCCGGAACCGTCTTCAGCTCAACCGAGCTCGCCGGTTCGCCCTGCTTCACCGGCCCCCCCTGCATCGCTTCCCGGTGGGCAGCGCCCGCTGTTTGCCGGCGCGTTGTCCGAGGAAGTCGATCTCAGGGCCGCGTCGGGGGAAGAGGACACGCGCTCTCTGCTAGCTTCGGGCAGTATGGGCTGGGCGAGCTCCGAGGATCTCGCGCCTTCTGCTCAGAAGCCCAGCAGACGAGCTGACATCGAGAAGGAGCCGGGGCGAATGCTCGTGTTGGCCGCGATGAGTCTCGGCCGCGAGTGGTTTGCACCAGCGCCCCCCCCTCTCGTTCCCGGCTGGATGGTATTTCCCTTTCGGATGAGCGTACTTCTCAAAGCCTGCCTCATTTCTTCCTGAGCTTCACGAAGAGGTGGCGAAGGCTTGGAACGCTCCATATTCAGCACGAACTCGTTCGTCTGTCTCACTAGCATTCTCCACACTGATGATGCTAAAAACAGGAACTACCACTCACTTCCGCCGGTGGAACAGGCGATAGCGACGCACCTTTGTCCACCCTCTGCTGGACGGCGGCAAAAGCGGTGTTGCCATCTAAAGCCTCCTGTGTGACGCTGCGTCGGCGCTACTAACGATGGCTGCTTCATCGAAGCGCAGGTGTACGAGTTCCGCTGTGGCCGAGCTCTCACCCAAGCGCGCCGCTGTTTCAGTTCCAGGAATTGTGACTGTCTCAGCGTTTTCTGCAATGCCCAAGCCTGCACAGTTGCCCGCTTGCCTGCACACAAAAGCCGTTATCACAACAGCTTCAGCAACGCAGCTCGAGACCCCCGATCTCGCTCTACTGGCCGTCGCCCCGCGCCGCGGGGACCGCGGCAGAGGATTACGTTGAGGCCCCGAAGCCCCGAAGCCATCCTGGGAAAGCCATCTACGCATGCTGCATGACGCTGCGTCGACACTACACACGATGGCTGCTTCATCGAAGCGCCGGTGTACGAGTTCCGCTGCGGCCGGGCTCTCACCTAAGCGCGCCGCTGTTTCAGTTTCCAGAGATTGTGACTGTTTCAGCGTTGTTTGCAATGCGCAAGCCTGTACGGTTGCCCGCTTGCCTGCACACGAAAACCGTTATCACGGCTACCCAGATATTTCCCGAAAAAGGTGTAATTTCTGGTGTCCCGGCCACGGCCGATGGTGCTATAAATGTAGTGACGATGCCCACTGCTCAGTGCCCATCTCCGCATATAAGCACAGCCCTTCACACAGGGCTCGCGCCTATAAAAGCGACTCAAGTCGATCACGCGCACTACATAGTAGACGTGCCCACTCCTCAGTGCCCACAATCACTATGTCACACGCGTCATGTGGTTTCTGTAAAAACGAAACCCGTGCACGTTCGTCCGGCCACGGCCGATGGTGCTATAAATGTAGTGACGATGCCCACTCCTCAGTGCCCATCTCCACATGTAAGCACAGCCCTGCACACAGGGCCTGCGCCCATAATGTCGACTCAAGTCGGTAGCGCACACTGCATAGTAAACGTGCCCACCCCTCAGTGCCCACAATTACTATGTCACACGCGTCATGTGGTTTCTGTAAAAACGAAACCCGTGCATGCTCGTCCGGCCACGGCCGATGGTGCTATAAATGCAGTGACGATGCCCACTACCCAGTGCCCATCTCCACATAAAAGCACAGCCCTGCACACAGGGCTAGCGCACATAAGATCGACACAGATCGGTCGAGCGCGCCGCATAGTAAACGTGCCCACTTCCCAGTGCCCACATACACTATGTCACATACGGCGCGGGGCTTCTGTAAAAACGAGGCCCGTGCACGTACATTCTGCACAGGCAGACAGCGAGTTGAAATTGGTAAAAGTGCACACATGCAGCCCACGGTTACTCGCAGATATATCGAGTCCCACGGGACCCGCTCAGCCTCCCTCCAGTCGGTTAAGCGCTGGAACGGGGTCGAGGAAGAGCGATCTGCCCGCTGTGATCAGCGCGCTCCCCGCCTCAGATGCGCAGCACACACGAGCGCCGCCGTTGCCCAGTCAACAGAGCGCGTTTCGCATCCAGCCCTTAGCCATTCATGCAGATGCATGGTCAGTGCTTCCAGGGGTTTCGGATTGGGTGCTAGGCATTATAAAGAGAGGCTACTCGCTACAGTTTTCTCGACGGCCACCGTGCTTTTCAGCGCGCGTCGAAACTACGGTCAAAACAGAAGTAGCACACATACTTCGGGCCGAAATATCAAAACTGTTGAGCAAAGGGGCTGTAGAGCCTGTGTCTCAAAGCGAGGGGGGGTTGTACAGCAGATACTTTCTGGTGCCCAAGAGAGACGGGGGTCTCCGGCCCATACTGGATCTAAGACAGCTGAACAGGCATTGATGAAACGCAGTTTCAAAATGCTCACGACCAGGAAGCTCCTCGCGCAGATTCGCAGAGGGGACTGGTTCATGTCAATAGATCTGAAGGACGCGTATTTTCAAATACAGATAGCGTCAAACCACAGGTGATATTTGAGATTCGCCTTCGAGGGCCAGGCATACCAGTTTGCAGTCCTGCCATTCGGCTTGTCCGTAGCTCCTCGTACGTTTACGAGGTGCATGGATGCAGCGCTCGCTCCTCTTAGACTCAGAGGCACACGAGTGCTGAATTATTTGGACGACTGGCTGGTTCTGGCCCGATCATGAGCGGAGCTCATGGACCACAGAGCCGTTTTACTCGATCACCTCGAGAAGCTCGGCCTCAGTGTCAATTGGATGAAGAGTTCGCTGAACCCCAGTCAGATGATCCTGTTTCTGGGTATAGTTCTGAACTCGTGTTCCATGATGGCGCGGCTGTCACCACAGCGCGCGATGGGCATTCAGCGTGCAGCGAGTTCTTTCCGCTGTGGCGCGACTGTGTCGCTCAAACACTGTCAAAAGATGCTGGGTTTCATGGCCTCAGCATCTCCGGTTCTGCGGCTGGGCCTGCTCCGCATGCGCCCCCTGCAGTTCTGGCTGAAGGCTCGGGTGCCGCGCAGAGCGTGGGCGTCTGGCCGGCTGCATTTCAAGGTCGATCAGAGCTGTGTTGCGGCTCTAGCACCTTGGACAGCGAACGGCTGGTACCGATCAGGTGTAAGCCTGGGGACTTCCCCGAGTGTGAAAATGGTGTCGACGGACGCCTCCACTTCGGGATGGGGAGCGCTGCTCGAAGGCAGACCGTCCTTTGGCCTATGGTCAGAACGGGAAAAGCTCCATCATATCAACTGCCTGGAAATGCTGGCAGTGGAGAACGCGCTGACGCGCTTTTGTCCCCATATCAAGGATCACCACGTCATAGTCCGTTCGGACAACATGTCCGTGGTGTCCTACATAAATCGCCAGGTCAGTCTCGGGTCCCGAAACCTGTGCAGGCTGACGGAACGCCTCCTGATTTGGGCTCAGCGCAACGTGTGCTCGCTGAGAGCAGTGCATGTGCCTGGACTGCAGAATCTGGGTCCAGACAGGCTGTCCAGAGTCAATGTTCCTACGGGCGAATGGTCTCTACACCCGCAAACAGTCCGGCTGTTGTGGGAGAGATTTGGCATGGCGGAGGTGGACCTCTTTGTGTCCCACGAAAACGCTCACTGCCCCGCGTTCTTTTCCAAGAACGAAAGCGCGCTGTCACGGAGATGGCCGTGCTGCCCGCTTTATGCGTTCCCTCCCGTCTCCCTCCTTCCGCAGGTGATAGAATGGGTGAGAGAAACGAGATGTTCAATACTGCTTGTAGCACCTCTTTGGAAGAACCAACCATGGTTCCCAGATTTGATGCAGTTAGCAGATGTCGCCCCGTGGCCGGTACCGTTGAGGAGAGACCTCCTCTCGCAGGCCAGGGGCTCGATTTGGCACCCTCAACCGGAGTTGTGGTCCCTCTATGTATGGGCACTCAATGGTTACCCGCTGATCTCGCAGTGGGAGTGCTAAATACCATCACTCAGGCTAGAGCTCCGTCGACACGATGTCTGTATGCCTCGAAGTGGTCGGTGTTCTCCAGCTGGTGCACAGCTCGAGGTTATTCACCCCTTAGTTGTGAGGTGACGGAGGTCCTCTCCTTCCTTCAGGAGCTGTTGGATAAGGGCAGAGCCCCATCCACGCTCAAAGTTTATGTGGCTGCCATCGCGGCGTTTTCTGAAACGGCGTCCGGTCAGTCAATAGGAAGGAATGATTTAGTCATCCGGTTCCTCAGAGGAGCTAGGAGGCTGAATCCTCCCAGACCTCCGTCAGTCCCTATGTGGGACCTCGCGGCGGTTTTGGAGGCCTTGAAAGGTCCCCCTTTCAAGCCTATCCAATCGATTAGCCTTCAGCATCTGTCGTTCAAGACAGTATTCTTGTTGGCTCTCGCTTCTGTGAAGCGTGTGGGTGATTTGCACGCGCTCTCTGTGAGCCAGTTGTGCTTGGAGTTTGGGCCCAATGACTCAAGAGTCATACTCAAACCTAGGCACGGTTATGTGCCGAAATCCCTCAACACACCGTTTCGGGGTCTGGTTATTGCCCTGTCTGCCCTGCCGGTGTCAGGGGAGGATGGAGACTCGAGTCTTCTTTGCCCTGTCAGGGTTTTAAGAGCTTATGTGTCTCGCTCTGCTCCCTTTCGGCAGACGGAGCAGCTATTTGTCTCGTTCGGTGGGCGTTCCAAGGGAATGGCTGTTTCGAGACAGACTCTATCCAGATGGATAGTTGACGCCATAGCGTTAGCTTACGCTTCCAGGGGCCTTCAGTGCCCGTTGGGCGTCAGAGCACACTCCACAAGAGGCATCGCCTCGTCGTGGGCGTGGTCTACTGGGATCTCCTTGCAGGATATATGTATGGCGGCAGGTTGGGCCTCGCCGTCTACATTTATCAGGTTCTATAACCTGGAGGTTCCCGCCTTGCAAGCAAGGCTGCTGTCGGTATAGGCGAATCAGGGCCCTGAGGGGAATTCTGAGTTCACGAGCGCTATGCGCTGCCGACTGTTATATGGGCAGTATTGCGTAAGACCCGCATTGCCACATTGGTCAGGCCTTGCCTCGGCTGTGTGACGTCATATTGCCGCATCTACGGATGCTGCTAGATATGGGACGGAGGGCTTTTCCCTTTTCTGTCCTGGACTCTCTGTGAGTCCCTCAGGTGACTGTGCACTGTAAATCCTGGGCGTTGCTTCAGGTTTATTGGTGTGTGATCCCTGCGCGCACGGCGTTTTACATTGGGTTCCCGTAGCGTCTTAGCTAAGACGCAGTACGAGAGAGCTCTCGTAAGAGAACGTACTCGGTTACTAAACGTAACCTCGGTTCTCTCTAGAAGAGCGAACGAGTACTGCGTTCTCTGCCGTCCGCACGATTCACTCTGGTTCGCTTCGGCGATGAAATAAATCAGGTGAGTCAGCCTTTTCGAGCTCCTTTTATAGGTTGGGCCACACCCGTTTCGGCGGGAAGTGGCAAGAAGGGCGCGAAGCGCCCTTATTGGTCTGATGTTGCATCAGCCCGCGCTCGATAGGCTGTGCAGTTGCCGCAGAACAAGCCAATGAGCGAACGAGCCGTCTCGCCTATGGCTGTGTACTGCTGCAAATGCGCTTTACAAAAATACAAAATTAAGGATAATTTTTTGCTTCAGTATTTCGTGAAAAGAGACTTTTCCCGTAGCGTCTTAGCTAAGACGCAGTACTCGTTCGCTCTTCTAGAGAGAACCGAGGTTACGTTTAGTAACCGAGTACGTTTCCATCAGCTCCAGTAGGAGATCAGCTGTTACAGATGCAGATTCTAATTAAACTAAAGCATTTATCACACTGTTTTCTGTGAATCTGAGCTTAGTTGAGAACAGTCTATTACACAGTTTGCAGAACAGGAAGTAGGAGGCGGGAATCGGTGAACATTTAAAGACTTTAAAATAAACAAACAGAAAATGAAAGTAAAGCGGCAGCCCTTCACGGACAACTGCTGAACACAAATAAAGTCCTGGCCTGGTCCTCTCTCATCTTCCACAGTCATCACTTCTCCTTTTATCCTTCCGGAGCTCCTCCGTGGGACTCGAGACCGGTGAGTGGCGCAGGTGTCGCTCATTACCATTAAACTCCACTGGCCTCGCTCTACTTCCTTGAACATGAACACTATTGACTTTCACACCATGATCTGACTGCTCTCAATTCACAACAACATGCATCCATCCAATCTACATCAGGCATTTTGACTAAAACTTGATCCATTCCTCATCATCATCACAACTATTTCAGAATTCAGCAATAGATTCAAGCAATAATTAAACAAGATACTGACTACTCAACAATCATCTCCCCCAATACTTGCTGTATGAACGCAAACCGTAACTAGCTAATTAAGTTGGTGGCTAAGGAAGTCTAACGTAACATTAATTGCAAGAGAAGAATTAAAACAGCCGATCCCTTGTGTGCAAATGCACAAGACCTAGCCATAATACCAGCAAATCTTAATAAACATAAGTTATCGCGTCTTACATTTGTGTCAATGGTCTGCAGACCCATGCTGTGTGTACAACAACATCCATTTGTTCTACAGGTTATCACTTTGATATGTTATAGTCCATGGCACTAGGATGCAACCTTGTGATATTGTATGAAGGCTAAATGACTTGCTCGTCTATGATACATTCGCCAGAAATTCTGGCCAATCCCAGCAAAGACTAGGTAGCCTCGTTCCCGCTCGTTCACTGTCCATTCCAAACTGTCAACTCATTTGAAAAACATTCTTTAAAAAAAGAAGTGCGATAGTCATATAGAGAAAATAATAACAGTGACACGATGACTCCCCCTCCCCCAACCTAGAACGTATCCCAATGTTACAGTTGTTGCCGTTTTAATGAACAGAAAAGCGTGTAGCCAGCGCAGCAGCAGAACTCGAGGTTTTCAAAAAAAAAAAAAAAAAAAAAGTGGTGGGTACAAAATGACTCATGACGAAATCTGGGGGGGACGCGTCCCCCCAGTCCCCCCCGAAATCGACGCCTATGATCAGACCGCTTCGCTTCGCGCCCTTCTTGCCACTTCCCGCCGAAACGGGTGTGGCTCAACCTATAAAAGGAGCTCGAAAAGGCTGACTCACCTAATTTTTCATCTCTTCAGCGAAGCTAAAGCCTCCTGTGTGACGCTGCGTCGGCACTACTAACGATGGCTGCTTCATCGAAGCGCAGGTGTACGAGTTCCGCTGTGGCCGAGCTCTCACCCAAGCGCGCCGCTATTTCAGTTCCAGGAATTGTGACTGTCTCAGCGTTTTCTGCAATGCCCAAGCCTGCACAGTTGCCCGCTTGCCTGCACACAAAAGCCGTTATCACAACAGCTTCAGCAACGCAGCTCAAGACCCCCGTTCTCGCTCTACTGGCCGTCGCCCCGCGCCGCGGGGACCGCGGCAGAGGATTACGGTGAGGCCGGGAGCCCCGAAGCCATCCTGGGAAAGCCATCTACGCATGCTGCATGACGCTGTGTCGGCACTACACCCGATGGCTGCTTCATCGAAGCGCCGGTGTACGAGTTCCGCTGCGGCCGGGCTCTCACCTAAGCGCGCCGCTGCTTCAGTTTCCAGAGATTGTGACTGTTTCAGCGTTTTTTGCAATGCGCAAGCCTGTACGGTTGCCCGCTTGCCTGCACACGAAAACCGTTATCACGGCTACCCAGATATTTCCCGAAAAAGGTGTAATTTCTGGTGTCCCGGCCACGGCCGATGGTGCTATAAATGTAGTGACGATGCCCACTGCTCAGTGCCCATCTCCGCATATAAGCACAGCCCTTCACACAGGGCTCGCGCCTATAAAAGCGACTCAAGTCGATCACGCGCACTACATAGTAGACGTGCCCACTCCTCAGTGCCCACAATCACTATGTCACATGCGTCATGTGGTTTCTGTAAAAACGAAACCCGTGCACGTTCGTCCGGCCACGGCCGATGGTGCTATAAATGTAGTGACGATGCCCACTCCTCAGTGCCCATCTCCACATGTAAGCACAGCCCTGCACACAGGGCCTGCGCCCATAATGTCGACTCAAGTCGGTCGCGCACACTGCATAGTAAACGTGCCCACCCCTCAGTGCCCACAATTACTATGTCACACGCGTCATGTGGTTTCTGTAAAAACGAAACCCGTGCATGCTCGTCCGGCCACGGCCGATGGTGCTATAAATGCAGTGACGATGCCCACTACCCAGTGCCCATCTCCACATGTAAGCACAGCCCTGCACACAGGGCTAGCGCACATAAGATCAACACAGATCGGTCGACCGCGCCGCATAGTAAACGTGCCCACTTCCCAGTGCCCACATACACTATGTCACATACGGCGCGGGGCTTCTGTAAAAACGAGGCCCGTGCACGTACATTCTGCACAGGCAGACAGCGAGTTGAAAGTGGTAAAAGTGCACACATGCAGCCCACGGTTACTTGCAGATATATCGAGTCCCACGGGACCCGCTCAGCCTCCCTCCAGTCGGTTAAGCGCCGGAACGGGGTCGAGGAAGAGCGATCTGCCCGCTGTGATCAGCGCGCTCCCCACCTCAGATGCGCAGCACACTCGAGCGCCGCTGTTGCCCAGTCAACAGAGCGCGTTTCGCATCCAGCCCTTAGCCATTCATGCAGATGCATGGTCAGTGCTTCCAGGGGTTTCGGATTGGGTGCTAGGCATTATAAAGAGAGGCTACTCGCTACAGTTTTCTCTACGCCCACCGCGCTTTCAGCGCGCGTCGAAACTACGGTCAAAACAGAAGTAGCACACATACTTCGGGCCGAAATATCAAAACTGTTGAGCAAAGGGGCTGTAGAGCCTGTGTCTCAAAGCGAGGGGGGGCTGTACAGCAGATACTTTCTGGTGCCCAAGAGAGACGGGGGTCTCCGGCCCATACTGGATCTAAGACAGCTGAACAGGCATTGATGAAACGCAGTTTCAAAATGCTCACGACCAGGAAGCTCCTCGCGCAGATTCGCAGAGGGGACTGGTTCATGTCAATAGATCTGAAGGACGCGTATTTTCAAATACAGATAGCGTCAAACCACAGGCGATATTTGAGATTCGCCTTCGAGGGCCAGGCATACCAGTTTGCAGTCCTGCCATTCGGCTTGTCCGTAGCTCCTCGTACGTTTACGAGGTGCATGGATGCAGCGCTCGCTCCTCTCAGACTCAGAGGCATACGAGTGCTGAATTATTTGGACGACTGGCTGGTTCTGGCCCGATCATGATCATCCAGTGAACATTTAGAAAGGATATTTTTCTAAGACTCTAAGGTATGGGCTGAAATATGTGCCACCAGAAACTGAATTTGAATTGCTAAACTTGAATAATTGCATTGAATAACTGAATTTGGATAACATAATTTGAAAGTGTATTGTTTAATTTGAATCATTGCATTGAAAAACTGAATCTGAATTGTATAATTTGAAATTGTATTTATTCAAAAACTGAATCTGAATTGTAGTCGAATAAAACTTGTCCAATAAAATTTGATCCTCACTTAAAATTAAACTCTCTATATATCTTCACATTCACTGCTCACAATTCAGATTCAGTTCTCAAATTCAATTTCAAGTTACTGAGACAGACCTCCGGGTAGTTGGAGGATGAAGGAAGAGCAATCGAGCACAGATCGATAAATAGCGTTCATTGGCGCACAGGAGCCAATCAGCACCTACGTTTTGAAGCATAGTATGTACCCACCATGAAACAAGGAAGAAGTGCTTGCCTTGCCGACTGACTTGACCACCATGGATCCGGTGTGATAAGAATTTTTATTTTTAAATATGAAAGACAAGAAAAGGAAAGTGCTTAGTATTAGTTGGTTAAGTGCTGGCGAAAAAGATGAGTCTTTAGATGTTTCTTGAAAATGAGTAAAGACACAGCTGTACGAATAGAGATCAGGAGGTCATTCCACCAGCTGGGCACAGTCCAGGAAAAGGTCAGTGAGAGTGATTTAGAACTTTTTGGGATGGCACCACGAGGTGTCGTTCACTTGCAGAGCGCAAACTTCTGGAGGGCACATAAGATTTAACCAGTGAGTTTTGGTATGTTGGTGCCGTGCCAGTGGTCGTAATAAGTGTAATAATGAATTATGTTGTTATATATGGTTTTTTTACAGGCAGTTAATGTACTGTTATTACTGATTGTCTATTATTTAAGAAACTATTGTTTTCAAAGAAAATCATACAGTAATTATCACACTATTTAAATTATGATGACAGAAATTACAATTGTAATTGACTTTAACTCATATAACACAGTACATAAAATAGTACATTATAATAATTCTACTGATTTTTTTTTTTACATATAAATGTTCAAGCAATATGCACACTATCAATGTAAGCCATTTATACATTTTTCGAAATACATAACATTTCAAAGAATCTTTACAGAAAGACATACTGTTGTGTCTATATGGTCAAAAACACCCTCACTATTTTAATAGTTGGTGCTAAATGTTTTAGTCTTCATACAGTACATACAGCAAGCAAGCCATAGGCAACAGTGGTTAATAAAGAAAAATCTGCAAGATGTTAATAATGGAGTAAAAAACCTTTGGAGAAACCAGACTAACCAAAAACACTGGGGACCAGTTCTCCTCTGTATATTCAGTCTGAACATTTGGTACAATGTCAATAGTAGTTAACAGTGTTACTGCATTGATTCAGCTGTAAGGTTAAAGGTTAATTGTGCCATGTACAGGCAGTAACATTGTTTTCTCTGTGGCCCAGGTGATGCAGGCAGTGTTAGTGAAGAGTTCTATGGTGCAGTCATCCATTAATGAATCCTTGCTGTTTTGCTGAAACTGGAAACAGTTCATCCTATGTGAAGTCCATTGTGGAAGATTGGGGAATCATCAGTCTCAACGTAACTCGAGAGTGTCTCGGGACAGAGCTTCTGTGGTAAAGAAAAATATAAAAATGTTTAGGAACTGTAATATAATAACAATAATTATTTCCTCTCTGCCGGTGTAATATACAGTACAGTATGCTGGAAGACTTTCTTGACATCATGCAGAACGGGGTCAGAAGACATCAGAAGCAGGAAACATCAAAAATCATTGTTAACCGTAGCATCAGTTTACAAATCTTTCAAAATCAAGTTATGATTTATGTGTATGTTGTTATAAAAACAATTAAACATACATAAATGTAATCTGTTCAACTCAGTCTATTTTGCATTCAAACATTGCTTTACATTCTTTCACTTGCCTCTTGTTTCTCAGAAACTGTGTTGTATGTACGTGAATTATTCTTTCTCTATTGTGTGTTAGTATTTGCATATTTGTGCCATTTACTTTTTTGTTGCTTCTGTAGGGTCATAGCTTACAGGTGATCCCTGGATTCTTTGACATGATATGAGGTACTTGGCCCCAAAAGTTTGAGAGTCTTAGGTTATTTACATTTGAAGGAGACTATAGAAGCGTACAAACCTAGAAATGCTCACTTTTGTTTTGAAGTTGAAGGAATGAAGTCAGCTTTGCTGAAATGACAAAACACAAGTATGAAATATAATATAAAATTAAAATGTAAAAATGTGTACAATAAACTCAGTACAGAAGCCACATATAAACGTTTAAGTTAAAAGGTGGACTTTTGAGAGAAAGTAATTATGCTATGGTCAGGACTAACTGATCAATAATAATCATATGGGAACAGTGAAAAAAAAAAAAAACCTTTGTACTGTTGAAAATAAATGTATATCACACAGCACAGTCAGCCTTTATGGTAACAGCTCAGTCAATTTAAAAAGTATTAAATCCAACTGGTCAATGCATTAATCCATTGGTGGGGAGACAGATGCTTGGAGGGATATATCTAACTAAAATGCGACAATATATTGACATTTTTTTTATTGACTAAAAAAAATATACTAAAGTTTGATGTTGGCAAAGATGTTGTTACCAGAGCTAGTACATAACCACAAAAACGTGGGATAATAGCTACTGTGTTTGCAACATCTCGAGAAAGATGTAATTTCCCCCGTTTCTACAAAACAGCTACAACATTAAACTAAAGATTGTTAGATCGTGAAAAAAATAAATTGTCATTACCATATTTGTCCCAGGCGGATCCATGGGCCAGACCCTCTTGAGCACTTCTTCCTTGTTTCATGGTGGGTACGTACTATGCTTCAAAACGTAGGTGCTGATTGGCTCCTGTGCGCCAATGAACGCTATCTTTCGATCTGTGCTCGATTGCTCTTCCTTCATCCTCCAACTACCCGGATGTCTGTCTCAGTAACTTGAAATTGAATTTGAGAACTGAATCTGAATTGTGAGAAGTGAATGTGAAGATATATAGAGAGTTTAATTTTAAGTGAGGATCAAATTTTATTGGACAAATTTTATTCGACTACAATTCAGATTCAGTTTTTGAATAAATACAATTTCAAATTATACAATTCAGATTCAGTTTTTCAAAGCAATGATTCAAATTAAACAATACACTTTCAAATTATGTTATTCAAATTCAGTTATTCAATGCAATTATTCAAGTTTAGCAATTCAAATTCAGTTTCTGGTGGCACATATTTCAGCCCATACTAAGGACTCTAAGAAAGATTTTTTTTTTATTACTTCGGAACACAATTGAACACTTTTTACTTGGCAGTCTATGGGACAGTCTTAAATTGTGTTCCGAAGACGAAATGAGCTTTTACGAGTTTGGAACGACATGGGGGTAAGTGATTAATGACAATGTAATTTTTTTTTTTTTTTTTTTTTTTTTTTTTGGTGAACTATGCCCTTAACAGTAGCAAATGACAACTTAAAGGAAACATGACAACACTAGTGCAAATGTTGTAAATCATAAAAAAAAGAAGTCTAAGATGATAATTTGGAAAATAAAATACCATATTTTCAAGCAGAAAAAAAAAGTCTCTTTTCATTTATGAAAGATGCCAGACAACAGAGAAACATACTACGGGGACTCATCAGGTTGGTCTTCCTATGCTTGTAATATAGACGGTTTCATCGGGCGCACGCACCTGGACCTAAGTTAACTTCCGGTCTGTGTTGTGTATATCGATCTGGCTGCAGTGCCTTCTACAAACGCAGTTAAAGTCAAGGTGATGAGTAGACTGAAGTTGGGCTCAGGTGGTTGTGCTGCGGGATGTGTTTCCCGTACATTTATTTATTTTTGGAGACTCGCCACAATTTTAAAACTGATCGATTTTCAAAAAGGCTTCGTTGAATAAACCATACTGCACGTTTAATAATAATAATTCCTTACATTTATATGTTTAAATATCAAAACGAGGCACAGGTGTTTTTATATCGCTGTATTTCTGAAGGAAGACTTGCATGTTGTATGCCTGATAAAGCAGCGTGTGAGCGCACCAGCTCTGCTTTGTTTACAGCTGTTACTGGGGAAACCTCTATTTCTCGCGCTTTATGTCTATGCTTAAAAACATCTCCTGCTGGCAAAGAATGAATTTGCATTTTCATTAAGTCCGCCTGATCCACGCGGCAAACATATTTTGTTTGTTATCAAAAAATATCTACTCTAGAGGGACTTGGCTGTTGTTATTGATTCTATTTGGAAGTCTACCGGAAGTTAAGTTAGGTCCGCAAAAGCGCGCATGCGCAGTAACATTTGTTTATCTTGTTACCGTTGAAACCGTCTATATAGGGCTAAAGTAAGAAAACAAGATAAAAGACAAGCCTTAAGAATTCTTAAGGCAGTTTCTCAATTATTTTGATTAACAAATAATACTCTGTGGTTTATATAGAATGTTAATAAATAACCTTGAGAATGATTGAATTTAAATACTGCACTGCAAGTTTCAAAAGCAACTTTTTGTCAGTGACAAATGAATGACATTAATTTGATTAGTGAGTAATTTGATTATTGTTAGTTCCGACACTAGTGATGATTATACTTTAGAAGCTGAATAAAAGCAGCAGGGGAAGAAGAAATTAAAAGAACTAGGAAAGGAAAGGCGAAAACTAAAAGAGAGAGAATGACGTGACAATTTTTTTTTTACAGAGCTAAATCACCATAAAGTAGATGTTGATGTTCCATAAACATCAAAATGTGAAATTACACGAATGCCATCAGGCTTATCATACAGAGATGCATCAGACTGCATCATGCATCACTCTGAAAATCCTCCAGCTGAAAATATCCACCCTCCAGATGGGACAGTGGAGCAGATGTGGCTTCTTTATAGCTCTCCAACAGACCTTAAACAGGAGACCAGGGCTCAGATCTGCTCATCAACGCAGCTGGCTATGGATGAAGGCGTCTGTCACATTTCAAAGCTGGCCAAACAGCAGATGCAGAAGGTCACTGCGGGAGTTTAGGGAAGCGTAGTGATAATTGTGAAATGTTTATATTCAATGATGACAATCTGTATTCGCTAAGCCAGTGAAAGGCTCTGTCATCTTCTAGTACCAACTAGTCATCTATAATATCTGCAGAAAGCTGTCTGCTAGCATTAACAACCACTTCCCCTCATGCAAATCAACGCGAGTGCACAACAGAGTCTTTCGGTTCTCAGACATACTCCATTTGGACACTTCATTTTCCCATTATTTTAATGCTCATTTTATAAAAAAAAAAAAAAAAAAAAAAGGCCGTAACCCATGTCTTTGATCAACCTGTCACACGATGGCTACTAAGACTATAAGAGCTTATATATATATATATAAAGCTCTTATAGTCTTAGTAGCCATTGTGTGACACCTCTAACACTAGCTTGCTCTTTTTTTTGTCCATTCTATCTGTTTTCTTTTTAAATATTATATTATTTAAAAGCCCTTGCTACGGTCACGATTATCAGCGGGAATGCCCATGAACTCTAGCAGAGGACATTGCACTAAGGACTTTTACATTTTGTGTCCATTTTCATCTCCAACTCCATTTCCCAGAATCCCATGCTTAGGACTAATCACCACCAGGTGTTCCCTATTACCACTCCCCTATATAAACTGTGTTTGGATTCTCATTAAGTGTGAAGTCTTGTTTAGCCTGTCTTACTACGGTTTACTATTTCTGTTGTCTGCCTGTTACTAAATTGGTCTGTCTCCCGTTTACGATTACTGCTGCCTGCCTACTGGATGATTGCTTGTTTATTGGACTGTTTTTTAATCTCTGCTTGATACCCTGACATTCCACCTGTGCACTGACTACAATTCTGCCTGTCCTTCTCTGCTGTGTTCGCCGTCATTGACACCTGCCTGTACGACCACGATGTTTCTTATTAAAAGCTTGCGAATGGACTCCATGTCCTGTGATGACTCCTCCATTACAGCTACGTGTACTGTGTTAAGCTAACTGAGACTTGTTATATCACTTATATATCATTGCTCTTTTTGTTGTTTTTGATTGCTTCCACTGTCCTCATTTGTAAGTCGCTTTGGATAAAAGCGTCTGCTAAATGAATAAATGTAAATGTACTTTTATAGCATCCTTGCTGAATAAAAGTATTAATTTCATAACATATTACAGACCCCAAACTTGAATGATAAAATATCATTCAATGTATTTGACATTAACAAAGAAGAAGACAAGAATCAGTGTGAAATCAGGATTAACTGAATCTTTTGCAGTTTCTGTTCACATGTTTTGCTAAGATGTTCATCTGAAATCAAAAACTGCAATGTAAGTCTTTTAGATAAGATAATAGTGACTGCAAGATGATAAATGTAAAGAAAATGTTGGAATAGAAGAAAGGTCTACGCTGAGAAGAACATTGAATGGTGAGGCTGGGTAATCGCCAAATCGCAGATCAAGAAACCCTCTTCCTGTAGTCCTGGTGAAGAGAAGATTGATGTCAGTGGTAATAAGGCATCAACTGTTTCTCATCACACAGCACCAGCATCTCCAATCTTGGAGATGGTGCTGGGATGTGTGGAAAGGGGTGGTTTCTACATTAAAAGCAAGAAAGAATGCGCAATATCTGACCTTTGTGAACTTTTTCTTTACAATACAGTAACTTGATTTTCTAATTGCTAGACGGTTTAGAAGAAAAACATCTTAGGTATGTGAGATGTTAGAGATAACACACGCTTAACCAGAATAAACCGGGAATTCCAGATAAACCTCAATTCTGAAACTCCACAGGTTTTAGTGCCATCTGTCTTTTCCAGTCTGCACTAAAATTAACATGAGAAGCATTTCATATCTTCATCTGCTGCTGCAGAGGCCGAGGTGCAATACATCAACACAAAGTAATGAGAAGTATTGATTTAACGCTTAATGGCTCCACTGCTTCAGATCTTTTTAAAAGTTTGACTGGTGGTTTGACCTTTAAAAATATCAGAACTTTTTACTTTCTTTAAAAAAATCTAAATCACCCAAGTTATTAGACTATCTCCACATACAACAATTTCAGCACTGTTTCAAAACCAGTTGAATTCAAATGTGAAGTCTGAGTTTGGTGGATTTTATGTAAGTTTGCTTCTACAGTATATGGAAAAAAAAGAAAGAAAGCTTTAGAATGAAAATAATTATGAGATATTGATTTAAGGTGAAGAAAATAATGAGGTCTAAATGAAAAGGGAAAACTTTCGGCAGCATTGCACAACAGTAAACTGTGATAAGATAAATGTCTATTAGAGATACCTGTTCATATGGTTTATATTCTATAATTTTTTGAAGATAAGAGAGGAAGGGAAAGACTGTTTTGTCTCTTATCACGCAAAGGCAGAGCTTCCCCATAGATAATATATGTACGCTCATGTTCTGCTATCTTATCCCGCATTAGTGGTCACCCTTCTGCAAAATTTCTCTACTGCTCCAGTAACCAATTACTTAGAACAAAATTTGATCAATTCCCAGAGATCACATCCTTTGGTACGTATTGCTGGCTGAATATTGCTTTGCATCTAGATCTCTCACTTGGGCTCTCGTGTTGTTGATTTTGGGTTGCTTACTGCATATGTGTTTGTATGCATGTGTTTTATTTTCGAATGTGGTTTTGTTACTACTTTTTAAGTTCATTTTGATCTCTGTTGCATTAATATCTATAGTACCAATTCGACATCACTCTTCCCTAGTCTCTTTCTTAAAGCTCTGTTGAATCCTAATGATCAGGGCATGACAGACCTCTACAACACAGTGTGAATAATTCACCAAGGACAGAAAGAACACCTAATCTTTTCACATAATTGGTTCAATTTTTATAAAGATATACATAAATAACACCTCTTGTACAACAGGGTGGTCACAGGCAACACATAGTCTGTAGAATGAAAAGAAAAAGATCCAGCACACAACTGTAGAAGCATCTCTTGAAAATAACTGAAGAAATGTTATTTAAAGGAAAATGGTTAATCTGTTATTTCCTTCCAACTTTCTTTCATGGAACACAAAAAGGTTTTTTTTTTTATAACTTTTTCCCCCAATATAATGATAGTGAAATGGGAATGGGAAATTATGTATGAATCATGGTGTACTGTAAGTTCAGAACGTTTCTAACACAAACTGATTGTATGTTTTAATATGACTTAGAATATACCACATGCGTTACTTTTATGATACTTTTAATTAGAGGTAGGTTTTAACGAGTTACATTTACTTCAGTACATTTTTTTGGTAACTAATACTGTTGGAGTATATTTAAAGATTGGTACTTTTACTCTTACTTAAAGTAAATTTTTAGTGAAAAACTGTACTTTTACTTAGTTATTGTGGGCGACGCTCCTCTCATTACTTTATCTTAATGCAATACACGTTATAAATGCTTCAGTTTATTCCAAACGTGCCGTCTACTTTTCTCTGGGCAATGAGCGATGCCCATTCGCGAATGATTCATTCTTTTGAGTCAATTCTGTTCAAAGGCTTGATCAAACCAGATGGCAAACCAGTGAATTGATTTGCGAATCAGGTTGAATGATTCATTCAGTTCCCTGTCGCATGCGCTGAGTCGTCTGAAGCGGTTCTCACTTGTGTAACAGTTGTAATAGAAAGTTTCAGAACATTAGGAGCATTGAAGACGTGGCTTTGGATCTACAGTCAGTTGAAAGCAAATCTGCAAAGGCTATTGTTTGCTAGCGATGAAGATCAACAGGTAGACCTATAGATAGGCTACATTCGATTACAGTACACGATACCACTATGACATTAGTTTGTTGTACGTGTAACTACATTAAATACAATATTTTTTATTTTTTTACATTAAATAAGCGGGCGCAGAGTATGAAATAAATACCCTCCAAACCTGCGTTATCTCTGTTCCAGGAGGAATGCCTTTGCCTAGACACAATTAATATTGATTTTCCACAATATTTACGCTTGCAGAAATATACAGTTGTTTACATTTTGCAGAACAGACGGAAGAGATCCGTGCATTTGGTTCGTTATATTCAGATGGTAACCTAGCCGTCATGTGAGGAGTTTTCAATCTTCTCCATGTCAGAGTTTATTTATACATTGTAACAATGTACAAACTTCATAATCAAATCAAACTTTAATAATCAAAATAAAGACAAAACAGCGCGTCAGCCCCTCACGGACAACTGACACGCACAAATAAAAACCAAACACAACTAAAACCTAGGCCTGGTCCTCTCTCGTCCTTCACTGTCGTCGCTCCAGTTTTATATCCTTCCATATCCTCGGTGGGTCGAGCAGGTGTCGCTCATTTCCAATCACTCAACCGGCCTCGCTCCTGATCCCACGGCTCTCGGCCCCGCCCCACTCGTCACATACCCCCATCGCCCCTCGCAGGCCGGGGGGTACCCACGAGACTGCGCTCTACTCCCCCAGCCCCCCCCCCCCCTCCGGGGGGACCACTCACGGTGACCTGCGGGAACCTGGGGGTAGGACAGACGAGGTGAGAGAGAAGGAGATGGAAGGAGAGTGACAGAGACGAAAGAGGGGAGAGAGAAGGAAAAAAAAATTCCGGTTCCCAGACGCACTGCTGCTCGGCCCTCCACCAGCTGGGTGATATCCTCCGAGGTGCCTGGCGGTGGCACTGGACAGCCCTCGGCAGACGGCTCCTCCGGTTTTGGGCAGCCGGCAGGAGTCCCCCGTTCCCTGCTCCTCCCCATTCTTGGTGGATGGCAGCAGGCTCTGGCCCCCTGGCGAACGGCGCCGACTCCTCCGCTCCCTCACGGACGGCAGCCGCCCCTCCACAACATGGATGGCCGGCAGCGAGCTCGCCCGTCCCCGGCAACTCACTCCACCCCACCGCCTCGAGCGTCCATGGCGGCACACTCCCTCGCCTGCTCGACGGCACCACGGATTCACCACAGCGTCGAGGGATCTTCAGCAGTGCGTCCCTCCTTCTCCCGGGTTTCGGCACCACTGTAACAAATGAACCTTCACAATCATCGGGAAGAAGGAGGCGGGAACTGGCAGACAATCAAATCAAACTTTAATAATCAAAATAAAGACAAAACAGTGCGTCAGCCCCTCACGGACGACTGACGCGCACAAATAAAAACCAAACACAACTAAAACCCAGGCCTGGTCCTCTCTCGTCCTTCACTGTCATCGCTCCAGTTTTACATCCTTCCATCTCCTCCGTGGGACTCGAGACCGGTGGGTCGAGCAGGTGTCACTCATTTCCAATCACTCCACTGGACTCGCTCCTGATCCCACGCCCCACTCGTCACATACATATATAATGAATAATTAATATTCTTTAAAATATAATCAAATTCAGTGATGCAAATCTGAATTTTCTTCAGCTGTTACTCAAGTTTTCAGAGTCATGATCCTACAAAAAATTATTCTAATATATTGATTTATTACCAGTGCTGGAAACAGTTTTGCTGCTTAATATTTTATGGAATCTGTGACATTTTGTTTAGAATTATTTGATAAATAGAAAGCTAAAAAGAACATAATTGATAGTAACTCAACATATTGGAATGCTTTCTGAAGGATTATGTGACACTGAAGAGTGGAGTAAAGGCTGATGAAACGTTGTCACTTGGGCGGTACCTTTTCAAAAGGCACACCTTTGTACCTAAACAGTCCATTTTGGTACATTAAAGCTAATATTAGTACCTAAAGTGTACATATTAGTACCTAAAAGGTACAAAGTGTACTGCCCCAGTGACAGCTTTTGTACCTTTTTTCTCAGAGTGTAGAGGTTGGACACAAAAAAAAAAAACAATTTCCATTTTTGCATAAAGTATTTTTATTTAAGGCGAGACACTGCAGGTGAATAGGGCAAAAAAAATAACTAATAGTTATCACCTTACTCACCCAGTTGATTGGTTACATTGATTATTGCAAACATTTTTTGTATTACAAGTTTTCAAAAATGTTATGTTTAAATATGCAAATGAGGCATTATTTAATGAAATATGTGCTAATTTGCATAAACGTCTAGTATAAAAATCTGAACACTAGATGAAGTCAGTTTCAAATTTGTTGTTTAATTTTTTTGACACATTAGAGTCAAATGTTTTTACAGAGGGAATTCTGGTTATCTTTTTTTGTCACTCCATAATTCAGAAAATACTTTGAACAGCCAGAAAACAATATATTTTCACAATTTTGGGGGAAATAAAATGTTGTATATAATCAAGGAAAATATATATGAACAAATCCCTCTGTAAAAACCTTCAGAATATAGACAGAATAAAAATGTCAAGTTTGGTGTGTGTAAGTGCTACTGAAGTGGAGGTTTATGGCTCAGTGTTGAAGAAAAAACTCGTTTTGAGAAAACGGCCTTTAAAAATATGTATTGTAATTGAAATCTTTTGACACAAACAGATAAAGTGCTATAAAAGAAACACTTAACAGTGTCTTTTGGATGTTTTCCTTCCACTAGTTTGAAAAAGCACTTTATGAAAAACCAAAAAGCCCAAAATCTCAAAATTGACAGGTGCTTGAAAAAACAGTGTTTTTGCCTGCAGTGTCTCACCTTAAAAATATATATATATATTTGTGACGAGTGGGGCGGGGCCGAGAGACGTCGGAACAGGAGCGAGGCCGGTGGAGTGATTGGAAATGAGCGACACCTGCTCGACCCACCGGTCTCGAGTCCCACGGAGGACATGGAAGGATATAAAACTGGAGCGACGACAGTGAAGGACGAGAGAAGACCAGGCCTGGGTTTTAGTTTGTGTTTGCTTTTTATTTGTGCGCGACAGTCGTCCGCGAGGAGCTGTTGCGCTGTTTTGTGTTTATTTTGTTATTAAAGTCTTTATTTGATTGTCCGCCGGTTCCCGCCTCCTTCTTCCCATAGTTATGGAGTTTAATTTGTTACAATATTTAAAAGCTACAATGGTGTGCAAGGCTCTATTTTGTCTAAAAAAGATTATAAAATGCTGTAGTGATTGGGCATTCATGCCATGTCATTTTGTTCAATGTAAAGTGTAAAAAAGTCAATGGTGATGTTTTTCAAATCAAGCCCTCAAAGTTGTTGTGCTGCAGTGAGCTGTGCTCTCAGAAACTGACCCCATCAGAGAGCCAAAAATAAGTGCCGTCAATATAGTGTCTAGTTTGTGAACTTTCAGGAGACTGAAATGCACTTTAAATCTGAGCTTCTAGTTCTCTAAAGTCCAGGTGGGAACAATAATCTTTCTGAAGCAGAGCCAAAGAGCTGAGTGGAGGTTATACACTATGAATAGATGCACCAAAACGCAATAACTTGTCAAAGATTGACAGATATGGGGAGGGAGAGTGTTGGTAAAAAAAAAAATTAATGTGAATGAACATTGTTTCACATGAGCAGGAGAAATCATCAAGTGTCAATTTTCTTGTCCTTGCTCCTTCACTAACACACTCGGTTGAGCTCGGCTGATATGCTTGCGTTCCGCTCCTCTTTATTCCCATGCATTTTTAAACAGGCACACTGACTGTTGAAAGTCGCCACGTTGAAATGAGAGAGAGTAAAAATGCTTGTTTGACACTCCCCAGGTTTCCCCATTCATTATAAAATAAGGCCATGGCAATAATAAAAGAAATATTCAGGACAAGAACGAGGACAGAAAACAAAACATTGCTAACAGAAAGAAAGAGCGCAACTTTTTCTTCCTTTTGTTGAGTTTATTTCTTGTCTATCACGCATATTGTGTCTACTGGACCATAGTTGTCATTCATGGTTTGTCACCACCGAACAGTAAGAGATCTTTTTAACTGCCTAATTAATATTACTGAGGTAACCAAGCCATCACAAGCAGCGAGTCTCCGCCCACTTTCATTAAGTGATGACCCTAAAGCTGGACCATCTGTGGCTCTTGAGATGCATCAAGCTACTTCTGTGATAACTCCTTCAGTCTTTCCCACATATAACCACAATATATTTCAAGACATAATAATGCACAGAGCAAGTTTTTGAGGTGAATCTTAAATAATTAAACAGTTCTGCTTTATTGTTCTTTCACTGAGGTGGTGTTACTGTTATACACCCCTATAGCCCATAGCTGCTCAGTCCAAAACTCCTTCTTTAAAAAAAAAAAAAAGGATGAAAATTCTAGTGAGGATATTTTACACCATTTAAATTATTAAAATATCTTGTAAATAGGGATCCTGTAATGTCCAGTTACATCATGCAGTTCATTTCTGCATTTAACCACAACAGCATAACCAAAAATACTGCCTATTTTTCTTGCTCATGTAGTGAAAAGAATTTTGCTTGGTAGGTTTCATGTTTTTGTGCTTACAGTTTGTTTGAAAAGGGAACTGTTTGTGTCAGTGTAGACAGCTATAAAGCAAAATAGAGCATTTCCCCAAACTGACCTCTGAAGCAAACAACACAATAACAATCTTTAAATAAGTCCACTGTTGCATCTGTGATTAATTAATCATGATCTGAAAGTTATTTTTCCCTTATCCGTGGTATGATACTTCTCAGTCAAATATTTAGATGGAATGGATACATTTTGTCGAAGGAGATTCACCCTTCTCACCTTCTTCACTGACACCGTGTCTATAGTTTATTATTCTGTTTTAAAGAAATGTAACGGGTTCAATGCAATGCAAACTTCATTGAGAGCAACTGTGAGGACATGACATGTCTTTCTGTAAAGCACTTTTTACATGGAGCATCTCCACCTCTCATAAGTTAACAGGGATTTACTGAATAATTAATGTGTAAGTGCTTTAAAAAAAATACAAGCTTCATATTTTTGCTTGTAAAACCTTCCTGCACACTGATCTGATCTGATTATCTTGCATTCTAGATGTTACTGTACATTTTTACAAGAAAAACGGTTGACTGCTTTATTTTATTTTTTTGGCATCAAACATGCCACAAATGCTGTTTATAGAGATTTAAAGAATAGTTTGACCAGATGTTGAAATCCCATCATCATTTACTCTGTCGTTCCAAACCTGTATTTGGAAGATGCATTTAATAGAGACATCATCAGGAGTATTATCAAAAATGTGATAGTAATAAAGAGACTTGGTTAAGAGACGTAATTAAATATATATTTAAAAATACCATCTTTAAGTTGTTTCAACAATCATTTGAAGGTGCAGTGTAAAATTATGACAATATATTAATAATCATTTAGTCATGATTAATTACAGAAAATGTCTGATTTAATTAGTTTTTTTTTTTTATTGATTGACAGACAAAACAAATGTTAACCTTTCATACACGTTGCTGTTGGTAATATTAATTCATTTTACTACTGAATATGCATTTAATTGTAATTAATTATTTTATAGACAGCCCCCCCCCCCCCCATAAAGAGATTGGGATGGCCCCCAACCCCCTTGGCCCCCTTCAAATTTTCAGTTCTATAATCCGACCCTCACATTAATTTAAGAAAGCTTCTACTATGGCATCACTCATTTCTAGCTCCTTCAGATCAGTATGTCTTATTTAAGGTATCACCAAGAAATTTTATGAATTATGCAAATGATTACAATTCTACCAACCTAGAAGTCCGGAAACTCTGCCAGCCTAACAACCTAAATTCAAGAGCAATACTAAAAAAGAAGTTGTGAGTATCATTACTGGAGACTGCTTTATTAATCAGTTCAATCCCATGCAAGTCTCAACAAACAAAAATTAGTTTTAAGATCTAGCATGCCATTAAAAGCACTGTATACATAAACAGTTGCCTTAATGAGGCTTGATATACCCCATGAGAACTATCAAAGGGTCCAACAACAAAATAGCAATGCAAAAAATGGAGCCAAGTGAAATGGCTAATCAATTGACATTAGATCTTCCTCAGAATGGAAACTGGGAATGCAGTTTGAGGTAGCAGCCATTTTAGAAAGCACAACAACAAAACTCCCCAAAGCAGTCCTCCATCTTCATCTGTGCAGCATAAGAGTCTCTGAGCGTGACAGGTAGTGATGAGGAGGCTATCTAAGCCTGCGTCCTAATGAGAGTAGGGAATGAACATTTAAGGCTTTAATCTCACCCTGAGAGCCAGAGAAGCATTAGTGGACGTCAGCCATGATTGAAAGTAATGGGATGTTTTAATGAAGTGACACAAAGTGATATTAATGGCGTGTTTAGCATGAGAAGTAAAGACAGAAGCACATGGTGGCTGTGATTGGCGTGGAACCACAGGGCACGGGCATCGATCCAGCAACACATGAGGGGACCAGGGCACAAAATCTGTTATTGTTAAGAAATGCTGGCTGGGGGTGGGGAGTGGGGTTCATGTGATTCTGACATCAGTGCCAGGTGCCATGAATATGTTTACTTTTCTGAAGAATGTGCAGTGTTTACTGTAGATGTCACTATGTTCTGAAATGAAGAAAAGTAATGAATGTCTCTTTTCTCTAAACAAAACTTGATTGTTAAGTTGATTAATAAAAGTGAAAGAACATATGTGAACAGCAAAGTGATTGAGATTTAAGTGCTCAAATATGTTGGTCAGTAGAAAGCTTGTGTTTTCATATGACTCCGATAATAGATATGACTTCATAAAAGTGCTTTCTTTATTTAATTTTTTAAATTGTGACACATTTGTTTGCATCTATGTCTCTGAGAAGTGCACATTTATTGATGTTTATCTGTGCATTCTGGTGGTGACAGTCTGATGCTGGATTTTTTAACAGTTAACACATCATTAGTGGTCTCGCTGTGGCCAGGCCCATCAAAGACCCAGCTGTCTAAAAGGGAACAAATAACAAGCATTGTTTGTGCTACTTCATTCAAAATGCCTCCAGTCACTGCCCAAATGATGAAAAGTGCATATCAGAGTTGATGATTCGCTGTGTGTGCCAAATTTGTTCTGAATCTCTTTTTGTTCCATACATAAGTGGAACACAAGCTTAGCTATATGCTCAGATGGGATCTATAGACTCTTCACATTTTATGCTCTGACTTTGGGGGAAAATACTGGATTTGGTGGAACCAATTATTGGGAAGGAAACGGTGTTAAATGGAGCTGAGAGGACAACACTTTTGTTCCTTACTGAAGCAACATAATATGGTGTCCTAACCAGACGGACAATCTGAAAGCAAATTAGCTAAAATACTTAATAAACACACATGGATGAGGCAGAGGGGTAACACTTTAGAATACTGTTCCGTCATTAACAAATAACTAAACAGGAACAAATGACTAATGCACTACTAACATTGTAGTAACTACTATTAACTAACAAGAAACTCTGATTAGTAATTTAGTAAATAATAGCGCTCAGTTGAAACTATTAGCTAGTTCACTATTAGCTAATCGATAACTATTTTTTTTCCCCTATATCTTGGAGAACATCTAAGAACTACTGTATACAGGTTCATAATTAATGTGAATTGTGCATAGTGTATAATTAATTCTAAAATGAAGATCATGGTTACCCTCTAGTAATAACTCAAGTATTACCAATTTCTTTTAAAGGAGCTACTAATTACTTGGATCATTATTCTAAAGTGAAAATCATCATAACTTCCTAATACTGACTGACGTCATTGAAAGCTTTTAAGATATATGTAAGGTTTTGGATAGCAATGACTCAAAAGTGTTTCTACATCCTTCCGGAGAAATTTGTAATAATTTGGATCACTATTCTAAAGTAAAGATCACAGGTAACCCACTAGTAGTGATTTAAGTGTTACCAACTAACCAGGATCTTACAAAAACCTAATTTAGAATCATGTAGTAACAACTGTATTATTACTATTCAAAATTTTACAAAACACTCAAAAGCTTACAATGATTTCAGTAATTACTAGGGAGTTATCATGATCTTCAATTTAGAATACTTATCCAAATAATTAGTAATTCCCTCTGAAGAATTTGGTAATACTTGAGTCATTACTAGTGAGTTACCATTACCTTAATTAATTAAATTATTATTTAATTGTTTTCACAGGCTGCACACAAATGCAAACAAATCCAGCACAAACGTGTAGTCCGATTCACAAACTGACTCTTTTGCGCTGAATCTCTCTTTCAGACCTGCCTCATTAAGTTCGGTTGAAACGCATTAGAGTTCTTTGTCCCTCTTGGTGTGGTTCGTTTGGGCAGGTGTGAATGCAGCAAAAGCAGACCAAACAAGCATACCTGGACCTCCTTGAAGAGGTGGTCTCGGGCCTGATTGCAAACGGACTCTGGAGCGGTTCACTCATGGTGAGAAAGCAATCTGAACCAACGAACCAAGTGGTATCATAATTCATGATCGAAAATATGTTATATAAAAGCAGCAGTCAGTGTCTGATTCTTTGAGTGAAAATATTTGTTATTGCAGTTGAAAACCAAAGAGCACCTATTCATATTAAAACGTGTAATTACAGTTTTTCTCAGTCACTTTGGTGCATTTCTCAAATCAGAAATGAAATTCTCAAAACTACTTGTACAACCTCCACATCATCTAATCATTTATAGACATCATAAAACCAGTTTCTCTTTCTTTTGAACAAGTTGCGATTGCTTTTGTATATATATATATATATATATATATATATATATAGATCAGCATCATTCACTATCGGAGTACAATACATAGATAGATAGACAGACAGACAGACAGACAGACAGACAGACGGACAGATAGATAGCCACAGAACGAAATTGTCAAATCATCTTGATATATCACGTAGAGAAACATAAACAGTTGAACTCTGACCAATTAGGACAGTTTTACTCACATGTGACTTGCATAAACACAGCTTGGTTTGCTTTGCACTGTTGCCTTATGAAAGCGAACATTGTAACAAATTAAATCCATGTTTCAGAAGAAAGCAAACAATCTTCAGGTCTGAAAAAAAATCCCAGTTTTTAGCATCATTCACTGTCGGAGTAAAATACTTAACATTTAAGAGTGTTTGGTTTTCAGTCATGATTATTCCATAGGTATAACCCATAATTATGTACCTCATAGTAAATTATAATATACATTATGTTTTCACTCTTTGGTCTTTATGTATATGAACTCACTAGGCAACACAGTGACATCTCAATATAGATGAAGTCAGCTAATACATAAAAACCCAACAACATTTGTCTTTAATGCTGGCTTGCATGCATTTTCCATTTCAGCAATCCCTCCCCACCCCTTGGCAGTCTGCAGCTTATTGGTAAGAGTGAAAAATGTTTCCAACACTCCGACACTTTCTCATATTACTTGCTTATATTTACAGTAAGCATGCATTGCTCTCTCACTGGTGTGTGTGTAACATGCCTCGTGTGATAAGGCACACGTGCGGGAGACTGGGTGCTTTAGAATGGAAATATATGAATACATGCATCTTTGTATTAGCATGCACAAGCTCGTTTGTCTCCAGAAGAGGCGGTGTGGGAATTTCACAGGAGAGAAGCCAAGTGGGGAGGGAACAAGCTCTGGCGATAGTCTCCCCCGCAGTCTCTGACAAGTTCATTTGTATATAATTACTTACACTACCCGCGCACAAGAACAGACATTTGTCAACATCAGCATGATGCTTGGATTTCCGACGGAGACAAATGCGCCTGAAGTCTCTTTATATAGTTGTAGTTATTAATCCCTCACTTGGTCTCATTTTATCATGGCTTAAACCTTAGTAATAAGGTCACTGGTCTTAACATGAGCCATATTGGCATAATTTATCAGGAACCCACTTAAGTGGTCCCCACTTCAGGTTCTAGATCTTGGCATTTACATAGCTCTATGAATCTAAAATCTGAAAGAGACTTGGCTGATCAGGCCATGCAAATGCATTGTGTTTGTGCGCAAGACTTTACTTTGAGGTTTGCTTGACTTTTGTAATGGGTATAAGTAGATATTAAGTTAGAATTTAATGACTTTTTGGTGGAACGAATATATTTGCCTTGAACAGAGACTCTGGTTGAGTGGCTGCTGTTTTACATTTTAAAAGTTGTCATTATTCCACCTAGCAATCCATTAAAGTTTCTCTGAGAAGTTTTCCTCTCAATTTGCAGAACATTTCAACCATACAGTGCAAAGAAAGGACATTAACATACAAATATTTGAGATATAATTGTATTTATTCATGTGGAAACGGCAGGTTAAAAATAACTGTACTACCTTTGATCTAAACTTTGATATATAACTTAGAATTGTCCATAATGGAGATTTTACAGCTTTGGGATACTCAATTCCAAATTGACAATTTAAAAGGGGGTTTTGAGTGCAGTCAATCTTGTCGGTTCTACAACCTTCCTGCCAAATGCTTTTTCCTTTTTGAAAAGATAATGATGGATACTACTGACTCACTGTCTCAATCCCCATATGAATAACCACTAGTAGTAGCACTTAGAGTCAATGGGTGCATGGATCCCCTTGGTAACTGATGTGGAACATTTAGGAGAGTGCTTTTTGAGCGTTCACCAGATTTGATGCCTCACTTCGAGACTTCGTTAAGCTCTTTAAAACTGTACATTTTGTTGGACAATTTACTCGTCATTTAGGAAATCAATTAATAATGGACATTATTCTTCTGCCCCCGGAGCTTTGTGATTACTACAGTGATTCATACAGTGAGGTACTTTAGAGCTATTTTATTTTAAATGGTCCTGTGAACTTTTATGAACTATTTAGTGATATGGTTTAAACCTACTGAGAAGATCAGCATTCATGTAGCTTGTCACTTTGTGTTTTGGACATTGGTTTCCCCTAGGGTTTGACCCCTAGGGTAGCTGTACGTTCTTGTCAGTACCACCACACCACACTGGATGAACAGCAAGGTCAGTTGGCTCCGTTAAATTGTGTAAAAAAAAGTGTAAAACAGAAATTTTAATTGACACCTATCTCGCTTGAAAAGGCCCATTCACACCAAGAACCATAACTATAAAGATAATATAATAATAGCTATATTAGCGTCCAACTCATGATAACATTCTAATTGTTAAAAGCATGTACTGCAGTTATGTCATCTGACGCTTTAAGTTTTTGAGCTCTCAAAAGCAACATAGGCTTTGGTTGTTTTGTAGAGTTTGTCCACTGGGGAAAAAAAAGAAAGAGTTTTGAAAGTGACTCTAACAATACTGTTACTCTGTTGCATTATTGTTACAGTTGTGGATTTCTTAAAACTCTGTAGTTGTTGTTATAGTTATAGTCATTGTTGGTGTGAAAAGGCCTTAAGGCCTAGAAAAGATTTGATAAGCTAACATTCAAAATAGTTTTTAAATGAGTAGTGATTTTTTTTAATCATTTATTACATTTACATTCTAATTTCCATTCACCGTAAAATTGTATTCAAATTTAGGAATTCCCAGTTCTTTTCTGTATGCTGCTCCAGACCATCACTAACTCACCAGCCAACATATACCATAATAAATGCTGGTCTAAGATGATCTTTTTAGCAGTCAATTTTGTTTAGTACCAGTCTCACTAGTTAATTCAGCCTGTCAGGACAAAATGACTTAATATCCTTTGATTTCATATTCTTATTACATAATGTATCTTTTCCTGTACTGTCACAGCTATCTTGTATTTGGGGATGTGGAGTAAATTCAGGAGGTTTATGCTAGTCAGTATGACAAGATTATTTACAGGGACATAAGAGGCATACGCGAGGGACATCCTCCCTAGCCAAAGATGCTTCTTTGAAGAAAGGAAGAGTGCTGCCTGCAGCTCAGTAGGGTTTCTGCATGAGTAAACCATCTGAGATTGCCTCCCCAGTCCCAGGTAACTAATTTTACTCTTGGTGGGTGCAAATTGTTTACACTAAGCATTTCTTGCTGTGACACCATCTGAATATCAGTGTTACCTTTTGGAGAAGCTAAAGATAGAACAACAGAACTACTTGAAAAAGACTCTATGTGTGTCAGCTGCTCGACTGAATCGGTGTGGCTTGCAATTCAGTTTTGCAAGCATAGTTAAGCTTTGAGATACTGTAACTTCTGTTAAGTAATTCGACAGCAGTGAAAGAGATTAACAAACAGGTAACAGCTGGCTTTCAGCTATCAGCCGCAGTCCTGTAAAGCAAAAATTAACCCCCTCCCCTTGAACACGAGCCAGAGATACAGAGGAAGAAATCCAAGTCATAAAGGACTAAATGAGCTTTTCAAGTCTACAGAAAAGAGAGCAGATCTTCTCTACTTCATTAATTTGACGCACCCCTATCAGGCCCTGTTCAGAGGAGGCAGCACATGCTGGTGTGTTAATGTGACGGTAAGTGATGCTGAAGCGGCTGTAGCAATCAGTGTAGTGCAGTGATCTCTGACGAGAGAGCCATTGGCGAAGCTTCAAAGAGTACCCATTAGCCTCCCTTTAATTCTACATGCTCGTTAATGATAGCTATCTTTTTCGTTCTCTACTTCTCAGAGAAAATGCAGGAGAGAGTTTGGAACTTGTGAAAATATTTAACACACATGGCAGGGTGCAGGAAGGGCCTTGCAAAGCCCTCCAGTATCTCACCTGCTTACGCGATCTTCGCTCCTCGTTGCAGTGATTGTCTTTTGAAGGTGTACAGTAGGAGTAGTGTTATGGGCAATTGCGTGCTGCTAATGCTCTTGGTGTTTTATAATAAAATCACCTAAGTTACACCTTGATTAGCATGTACGAGACTCAATGGACAACCGTGGACAACCATGTGACCATGTGGTCACGCCTATAGTTGTTCAGAGAAGGTACATATAGAAGCCCATTTGTGCCCCAAAGTCAATAAATAAATACAATTGTGATTAATTGTGAGATGAAATTTAAAAGAAGAAATGAAGTCACAATCGTGACATATAAAATTGCATTTTTGTATTTCTAAGTATTGTATTTAAACTATTTGAATTATTGCTATATGATCCTAAATGCATGAAGTGAGATACATACACTAGCTTTCACTAGCTTTCAGTAAGATTTTTATTTGTAAATTTTTTTAAAGAAATTAATTCTTTTGCTTAGAAAGGATGCATTAAATTGATCAAAAATTATAGTTAAACACATTATTACAAAAATATCGATTTCAAATGCTGTTCTTTTGAACTTTTCTATTAAAATTCAAAACAAAACACAATTTCCACAAAAACTATTAAGCAGCACAGCTGTTTTTAGCATTGATAACAGTAAGAAATGTTTCTTGAGCACAAAATTAGCATATTTGAATGGTTTCTGAAGGATCATGCATAGACAGTAAAAGAAATGGACACAGCGACCCCATTGGAACTCAATTGAGACAAGTGAAGCCCATTTTTAGCGATTTTTAGCACATCCGTTTCTGACATGCAGACTCAATCTAAGCTTGATGACGTCAGCAACCTGTCTGACAGATGTAAATCTTCTAGTAGCTGTGCGTGCAAACTGCCATCGTTAATCTTGCAGAGACGGCGAGCTTAAGCGGGGAGTTCTTTGGCGTGAGTGAGCAGGAGTAAGTATTCTGATTAATTATTTTGTATAGTATTTTAAAATGTAACGCCAGGGCTTGTATCTATGGGCTTCTCTCTTGACGTCTCACCGATTGCCTGCGAGCTTCTCCTCCTGTCTGTACGTAAATTTCTCTACTGTGCGACAGAGTCGAGTGGTTATGACGCAATCGTTAGGCTATTTTTACAAAAACTGTTTCTACGGGGCCATAATGTAACATAGAAGATAATGGAGCCCTTTATACATTGTCGTGTATCTTTAGAAATAAATAATGGACAAATGTCTTTAAACACCTCAGATGTAAAGTTATTCGCTGTCGCCAAAATGTGACGTCAAAATGAATGGGAGTCAATGAGATGCTAACGCAAGTGAAGTTCTGCTACAAGATGGCGGCACGCGGCCGACTTCAACTTCCGGTCGACTTCCTTCCCGCCTGGGATCATGTGACATTAAAGAAAGAAGTAATGGCTGCTGAAAAATCTATTTCAAATTCAATTCACATTTGCCATCATGGGAATAAATTACATATTACAATATTTAATAATACAAATCAGTTCCTTTTCAGGAACTTGAGCTGCGTCAAGCGCTTTGGGGAACGTCCCTGACGAGACCGACTCTAAATATCGTGTGCAATCTTTCCAATGGAAGGGCGTGACGTCACGGGCGGGGTAACGTAGAGACCAGGAAGCTATAAAGGCACCTGCCACGCAGCTGGCTTCAGCTTCTTGTCCTTCAGCAAGCGCTCTGTGTGTGCATGTCATTCTGTCTTGTCAGTCCTATTTATTGTCGTTTGTCACTATTAGCTCCTTTAAGTAGCTATAATATGTCAAAGAGCAAAGCTAAGACTAGGCATCTGAAGGGTGAATCCAGACCGTGTTCAGATTGTGTGTTCCTCCCTGCTCAACAAAGCTAAACGTTAGAGGCGGGGATACACACAGTCTGTGCGTGGTCTGCCCGGGATCAAAGCGCGCTGCGTATGATTTCACATGCGCTTCGATCCCAGAGGGCTCTCTTCGAGAAGCGAGCCTTTCGCCAGCGTTCCTCGTGATGCCAGTCCCGCTTTCGCCGAGGCGGAGCGGCACCGGCATTCGTTGGTTTCGCAGATCGATCTGCTGGAGGGAATGGAGATCACAATCTAGACTGTGTTTACTTGTCTGATTGTTGGATTGCATTGGATTCTGAGGAATATAATGATAGTTATTTGACTCATTAAGTTAGATATACTGGAGGGACTGCTGGGCGGGAGCAGCCCCCTCCGCGTACAAACAGCGTTGCCGCCCGTGTTCCCCGCTTCGGGACCAGAGGCTGAAGCAACGCTCTGGGCCAGTGACTTCTGAGCCCTAATCCGAATCCGATGGAGCCGTACTTCAGGCTGGGAGGTCCACGGCCAAGAAGTCATGACGCATTTCGGTCACGACTACAGAGGGCGGCCCCTACTTGGGTAGAGTGGTGTCCACCTCATTACACGGTGCCTGTCTCACCTCAGTGCCCTCGGGAGGTGGGTCTGCCAACCCTGCCAGAGTTTCAGGGTGCAGAGGCTTCCAGCGAGCACTGCTCTCAGTTATTTCCGCCCGTGAGCGTAGCGGAGCTGAGACGCTCGCCTCCCCTTCGGGGGCCTCTTACACCAGAGGTCAGCCTCGAGAGACTGATTCCCTTAGTACATTAGTTAGCAGCGTGGAAACTACTGCCAAATGTATCTCAATGGGTCCTGCACACAGTAGAAAGAGGCTATTGCATTTAGTTCGGCCACCACCGCCGACATTCAACGGGGTTACAACGACAATAATCGGCCCCTGGTAGGCTCTGGTTATGGAACAAGAAGTGAATACCCTATTAAGGAAGGAGGCCATCGAGGTGGTCCCTCCTCTAGACAGGGAGTCCGGGTTTTATAGCCGGTATTTCATAGTTCCAAAGAAGGATGGGGGGTTGCGTCCGATCTTAAACTTACGTCATCTACACCTCTCAGTAATGTCACTGAAGTTCAAAATGCTCACTGTCAAACAGGTTGTAGCTCAAATCAGAGCTGAGGACTGGTTTGTCACAATAGATCTCAAAGACGCATACTTCCATATCCATCCTTCCACAACACAGGAAGTTTCTGAGGTTCGCTTTTGGGGGCAAAGCTTACCAATATCGAGTACTTCCCTTCGGCCTTGCACTCTCACCCCGCACATTCACGAAATGTGTAGATGCAGCTCTGGTATCCCTCCGTATGCAGGGCATCCGCATTCTGAACTATATCGACGATTGGTTGATTTTAGCTCAATCAGAGCAAATGGCGGTTCGACATCGAGATGTCGTTCTCGCACATATGGGGGGGGTGGGTTTGAGACTAAACGCCAAAAAGAGTGTACTTTCTCCAGTTCAGAGAACCACCTATCTAGGCGTAGTGTGGAATTCGACCACGATGCAGGCACGTCTGTCTCCTGCTCGGATCGAGTCGATCCTCACATCAGTCGAGAGAGTCAAAGAAGGCCAGTCACTCACTGTCAAACAGTTTCAGAGACTGTTAGGGCTTATGGCAGCTGTGTCCAACGTGATACCTTTTGGCCTGCTGTACACGAGACCCCTGCAGTGGTGGCTCAAGTCCCCCTCCCGAGGGGGAGTCCACTTTGAATTATCAAGGTCATGCGGCGATGGCTTCGTACCTTAGACATGTGGAAGAAACCTTGGGCCCGGTCCTGGATGCTCTTGGTCGCCGTGTAACGCTAGCGACAGACGCGTCCCTCACCGGTGTGGGTGCGGTCATGAGTGGCCACCCTGCCCGCCGTCTGTGGAGCGGTCGCCATCTGACATGTCATACCAGTTGTCTAGAGATGCTAGCTGTGCATCAAGCATTGAAATATTTCCTCCCAGACCTGAGAGGTCACCATGTGTTGGTGCGCACCGACAACACATTGGCAATTTCTTATATCAGTCACCAGAGAGATCTGCATTCGCGCCCCTTGTACAAGCTTGTACGAGACAGGGGCCGAGGCCCGGGGGGGCTTTACCCCGAGGTGGTGAAGTAGATATGGAGAGTTTTTGGACCTCTTCGCGACTCAAGAGATATCGCAATGTCCCCTCTGTTTCTCTCTAGTTCATCCAGCTTCTCTGGGACTGGACGCTATGGTACAAACCAGGCTGAGGCTTCATCTGTGCGCCTTTCCCCCTATCACTCTGCTCCCGGGAGTTCTGGCGAGAGTACGCCAGGACGGGGTCTGTCTTCTATTAGTAGCCCCGTTCTGGTCGGGCCCGTTATGGCTCGCAGATCTGATCTCTCTCCTCGGCGGCTCTCCATGGGAGATTACGATCAGGACAGATCTACTCTCTCAGGCGCAGGGCAAAATAATTCACCCTCGCCCGGAGTTGTGGAAGTTGTGGGTGTTGCCCCTGAGGGGGCACAGTTCATAACTTCCGGTCTCTTCATCCGAGGTTGTTGAGACCCTCCTCCAATCCAGAGCTCCCTCTACGAGGAAACTGTACGCCCTGAGGTGGAAGCTCTTCACCTCATGGTGCAGAGACCGCCAGCTTGACCCTGTTAACTGCCCAGTTAGTACATTTCTTGAGTTTCTCCAAGCTATGCTCTCTGCGGGGTTAACTCACTCCACCTTAAAGGTGTACGTGGCGGCCATAGCTGCTTACCACGTCCCTTTCAATGGTCAGTCAGTGGGTAGACACCCCTTAGTTACACGTTTCCTCTGAGACCTCCAGTACGGTCCCGTGTTCCCCCCCCCCTGGGACTTGGTTGTGGTTTTAGAGGCTCTTTGTAAAGCTCCATTTGAGCCAATACAAGATATCTCAGATAGACATCTGACCCTTAAGACTGCCCTGTTACTGGCTATTACTTCTCTAAAGAGAGTTGGAGATCTTCAGGCCCCCTCGGGGGCCCCTACCTACTTAGACTTTGCCCCTGGTATGGCCAAAGCATTCCTATACCCTCGAGCGGGTTATGTTCCTAAGGTTCCCTCTGTTACGCCACAACCCATAGTACTGCAGGCCTTCTGCCCTCCTCCCTTTCGGGAGCCAGACCAGGAGAAGCTAAACTGTATGTGTACTAAAAAGCGGTTTTCCTGCCTCTAAGCAGACCCTAAGTCATTGGATAGTCGAGGCTATCAACGTCTCCTATGAGTCCTCTGGTCTTCCCCTTCCTTTGGGAGCCAAGGCTCACTCCACTCGGGGTATGGCTGCCTCTAAGGCCTTCTTAGCAGGTGTGTCCCTCTTGGACATCTGCAACGCTGCGGGGTGGTCCACACCCTCTACATTTGTCAGATTTTATGACCTTGATATGCGAGCCACTCCGGGCTCTTCTGTTCTCTCGTCTTAGCTGTGCTCTTCGGATACACACTAAGCAGGGATTTGGAAGTCTGGCAGCGTGGGCACATCGTTCCCCAAAGCGCTTGACGCAGCTCGAGTTCCTGAAAAGGAACGTCTCAAGGTTACGAATGTAACCCTGGTTCCTTGAAGGAACAAGATGCTGCGTCGCAGAGCCATACTCCCGGCACCCCTGCCGGCGCTTGCTTCCCTACTCGAAGCTGAAGCCAGCTGCGTGGCAGGTGCCTTTATAGCTTCCTGGTCACTACATCACCCCGCACGTGACGTCACGCCCTTCCATTGGAAAGATTGCACACGATATTCAGAGTCGGTCTCGTCAGGGACGTTCCCCAAAGCACTTGACGCAGGGTCTCGTTCCTTCAAGGAACCAGGGTTACATTCGTAACCTTGAGACGTTTTTTTTATTGTAATCATAATTCTAAATACTTCTGTTTTGTTGTATTTTTAATCAAATAAATACAGCCTTTATGTGCATAAAATACCTCTTTCAAATACCCTTAAGAATTCTTAGAGCCTAAACGTTAATTGAGGAGCTCTTCTTTATGAATTATTAAGAATCATATTTAATAGGTCACTGCATAAAAAATTACTAATTCGTGGTCAGCTCTGTTTACTACAAACTTCAATGACCTTGACTAAAAGTGGTACAAAAGCACACATCAAAGTAATGGTGCATAATGTAATCAAATGAACCCTTATTGTGTGTCAGTGAGAATATTAGGCTAAGTGTGATGTTGTCAAAACAACTTCAATTAATTTATTCAACAGCACCTGATCATTCAACAACATCATATCAACCAGGGACCAATTTACTAGAACAAGACGAGATCAAGCCACAAACTCTTTCCTGTTACAGTTTAGTTTCACTGTTCAAACAACTCTCAACAACATCTTCTGAAGCTTTGTAAACCGTAATATATTTGCATATGACTTATTCACAGCCATATCTGTATGTGCTAAGTAACAGACTTTGAGATCTGATATATTGACAGCAGGTGCAAATTATCTTCCTGCATTTATAATAAAGCAGTAAGTAATCTCAATGCAACCAAAGAGACTGTCTTGCATTTGGTGCAAATATGACTGATATTAAAGGGAGCATTAGTAATAAAAACATTTCTTTTGACATTCATGGTGAGTTAAAGGGATATCAGACTAGAAGCCTAAGTGTGAAATGTGTATTTTTCTCCGGCTGTCAAGGCAGGTAAGGTTCTTAATCCGTTCACTCTCATGGGCTTTCTTTCTCTAAGATTCTTTCTAGCAGTAAGAAACAGTGTCTTTTTTTTTTTTTTTTTTGAGAATTGCTCAAGGCACAGACGTAGATTTGAAGGGGGACGTTGCCATTTAATGACACATAAAATCCAGCTGTGGTGTAAAGTAGAACAAAACTTTCTCTTTCGCTGAACATAAACAACTGAACTTATCAAACATAAATCAAAATGAAAATTAACATAACGCTTTATCTGTTTATTAAGTCAGATCACGTAGCAACACATACTGTGGACTGCTCAGCACTTGTGCTTTTGCTCATACATGAGCCAACCAAAATGTTGACCCTGTTAGTCCATGCTGATAGAACTACATTCTCTGCAACCAAAATTTCTGCAAATAAACCATCTATTCTGAACAAATGTAAATTTTTGTACAGCAAGAAAAAAGAAATCACATTTTATTATAGAACAGTAGAAGTTGTGCCAGTGACTTTTGTGGGAATCTTAAAATAGTGAAATAGTCTTTTCACTGTTTTTGACATTTACAGATTAGTAGTTGCTAGTGAGTTGTTTAAGTCTGCCTGCTTTCTTGTGATGTTGTTTTCAGGGAGTTCTATACCACACAAGCAACTGCCACTGATTTGACCATGTACAGTATTATATTTGACCATATATGGGACCCTGGACCACAAAACCCATCATAAGGGTACATTTTTTCGAAATGGAAATTTCTACATCATCTGAAAGCTGAATAAATAAGTTTTCCATTGATGTATGGTTTGTTATGATAGGACAATATTTTTAATCTGGAATCTTAGGGTGCAATGAGGTTGTGGGTTTGAGTCTCGGGCTGGCAATACCACGACTGAGGTGCCCTTGATCAATGCACTGAACCCCCAACTGCTGCCCGGGCGCCTCAGCATAAATGGCTGTCCACTGCTCCGGGTGTGTGTTCACAGTGTGTGTGTTCACTGCTGTGTGTGTGCACTTTGGATGGGTTAAATGCAGAGCACGAATTCTGAGTATGGGTCACCATACTTGGCTGTATGTCACGTCACGTCACTTTCTTTCTTTCTTACTGTTAATAGCTCTCTGAAGAACCTTCATCATCCCTGGAACCTTTCCGATGCACAGAATGTCCTTTAGGTTATAAACATGCTCACTGAATAATTCATTGTGGAACCCAAAATGGTTCTTCTATTCAAAACCCCCTCTTTGGAACTTTTATTTTTCTGTGTGTGCATGTGGTTCCACAGCAGTCTTAAATATAGTCTTTAGAGAATGCGCTGTGCTTGGCGAGTAGTGTGTTGTTCAGTACTGTGTGTAATCTAGTGTAGTCTTTGATGTTGAAATCTCCGCTCCACCTGTACAGTTATCTAGAAAAACACTGAACGTTTCTAAAAACATATTTTACTTACAGAGTGCACTGAAACAGACCTCGCCCCTGCTTCATTATTTTAACTCACTATAAGATTCATCTGTGTCACTTGACTGTGGCCTTTAAAAGGGCATTAGCTGCAAAACAGCACCAAAATGCTCCAGCGGAGTGGATAGGTCTTTCACTAAAGCCCCAGCAGGGCTGAAACCTCTGCATGTGCTGTAGTGGTCAGACAGAAAAGCAGGACCACTTAAACCTGATTTCTGGCTCTCTTTCTCCCCCTGCTGAAAGTTAAATGTACTGCCGCTGGATGAAAAAAGCAGATTTTGTTTTTCAGATAAGGCTAAGGAACCTTTGGAATTCGGGAGGGAAATTGATGGTGGTCATAAAATAAGCCATTATCATTAAAAGAAGACAAAGTGGCCCATTGCATGAAGCTTTGTTGCTGCAAGTGTGCAAGAAAATGTAGAGGTTTGTACAGTTTAAAAATGTTTATAGACATCCTATGAAGCAAGGTACTATGTAACCTTTTTTCCCAAATTCATTCAGATTTTTTGCCAATGGAAGATTGTTAATGTCTGGCTATGTTCTGTAAACCTCAGGAAAGAATAATATACAACAGAAACAGAGAAAAAATGTGAGAGAGAGGTAAGACGGCTTCTGTCTGATCATAAGACATGGTCAGTTCCCATTTTCCTCTCAAATTATCCATATTATGACCTACTGCCCTCGCTCCAGCTCTGCTGTGGCTTGGATCTTCTGTATTTAAAAGAAAACAGCATTTACAAAGAAAGCTATGCACGTATTGTATTGAATATAGCATCATCAGAGGCCAAAAGAGCCAAACCTAAGACCTTTTCCTCCACCTGTCGCCATGCTTTGTTACTTCCTCCAGTACAATAAATGCCTGTTACCTTTTGTCTTGTCCTACAGAGACGAAACAATATGATCGACATAAGTACCACCTACTCACCGATGGCACCGCTTTATGTCTGCCCACTACACAATCAATGTTCGTGAAATTCTTAGCATTACAGGGCTCATGCTGGGGGAAGTGAGCATTGAGGCCATTGTTCAGTGTGTGGGTGCGTGGTTTGGCAGCGCTGACTACTTTGTCTCTTTGTTTGGTGCTGTGACTTTCGCTTCAATGAGCTTATGCCGAAGCTGAGCTGCTCTGCTCAGAAAGTGATAGCGAAAGAAGAGAAGTAAAAGATGGAAAGAGAGAGAGATAAAATGGGTGTAGAAGAGAGAGAGTGGATCTTAAAGGAAATGGCCACTGCTGCAAACAAGCTTGTGAGGAGCTCAATTCAAGGTCAGGGAACGTTGCTCTGCTGCTACTTATATTAAAGAGACAAGCACACAAAAAAATTAGCATTCATTTCTTCATTTTATGAATTAAATGCTGGTGTGATGGTTGTACGTCCTGATTTTGCCGAGTTAGATGTGTTCCTAGGTCAACATATCTTGTTGACCCTGGAACAACATTTTACTCCAAAAATATATTCTTGACCATATCCCTACACCTAAACCTAACCTTAACCATGAGTAATCCCTAAAATCAGAGGAAATGATAGATGACTGACACTGATGTACAAGCACCAAACACTGATTTTAAGTGTAAACTTCACAAAATCTATAAACTGGTTCTTCAAATCTGATTGGTTAATCACAATGTTGTTCCAGGGACAACAAAGATGTTGTCCCAGGAAAATGTCTCACTTGGTAAAATCAGGTTCTGTGTGATGGTTTGTCCCCAACAGGCTACTTAATTAGTGTAATCAGTAAAACTGTCTTTTAAATATTATGGAAATTTATGCAGGTGTAACCTAGTGTTTTGAAGCAACACCAAGGTCATGGGTTTGATTCCCAAAGAATACGTGAACTGATGCAAACTATGAATACACTGTAAATCGCTTTAAATAACAGCGCCCATGAAATGTAAATCTTAGTTACTAGGTTTTTTCTCAGACAAGATTTTGTATATTGTTGTATTTTCTTGTAACAAATGATACATAATCTTAAAAATAGAGGTTTAAAACACTAAAAAGTATTTTGTTCAATGGAAAGGGTTTGTGGGTGTTAAAGGTTCTTAATGGAACCACTGAACCATTTTCTTTCATTTCTTGTCTTACTAAACCTCATAAAATTTTGTAGATTTAAGTTTAAGACAAATGACAAGACAAATAAAACAATTTGCCAATGGGTTACGAAAAAATGTCATGCGATTTTGCTTTGCAAGTAAATGTTTTTTTTTGTTTTAAGGATGCTTTGATAATTAAACACCAACACAAGACAAAAATACTTAAGAAAATGTTTTTGCAGTAAGTACTGTGGAGCAGAAATAATTTGCTCCATTAAAACAGTGATAGCATCTCACTCTGTCTGCAGCTTCCACCGGGATTCAAGACTTCTTTTTGACAGCATATTTTAATGCTTTAATGTGCTGTATGATGACTTCCAGATAGTGACAGAGCAAAGTGGTCCAATGGGAGAGTTATGCATTTAGTTGTGTAATATATGGCTTAACATTGCAGCATACATACTGTTGCTAAAAAAATAAATAAACTCAGTTTATTGCAAAATGAAGTGATTTGATTATACAGTCGTGGCCAAAAGTTTTGAGAATTACATAAATATTAGTTTTCAAAAAGTTTGCTGCTAAACTGCTTTTAGGTCTTTGTTTCAGTTGTTTCTGTGATGTACTGAAATATAACTACAAGCACTTCATACGTTTCAAAGGCTTTTATCGACAATTACATGACATTTATGCAAAGAGTCAGTATTGCAGTGTTGTCCCTTCTTTTTCAGGACATCTGCAATTCGACTGGGCATGCTCTCAATCAACTTCTGGGCCAAATCCTGACTGATAGCAACCCATTCTTTAATAATCACTTCTTGGAGTTTGTCAGAATTAGTGGGTTTTTGTTTGTCCACCCGCCTCTTGAGGATTGACCAAGTTCTCAATGGGATTAAGATCTGGGGAGTTTCCAGGCCATGGACCCAAAATTTCAACATTCTGGTCACCGAGCCACTTAGTTATAACTTTTGCCTTATGGCACGGTGCTCCATCGTGCTGGAAAATGCATTGTTCTTCACCAAACTGTTGTTGGATTGTTGGAAGAAGTTGCTGTTGGAGGGTGTTTTGGTACCATTCTTTATTCATGGCTGTGTTTTTGGGCAGAATTGTGAGTGAGCCCACTCCCTTGGATGAGAAGCAACCCCACACATGAATGGTGTCAGGATGCTCTTTACTGTTGGCATGACACAGGACTGATGGTAGCGCTCACCTTTTCTTCTCCGGACAAGGCTTTTTCCAGATGCCCCAAACAATCGGAAAGGGGCTTCATCGGAGAATATGACTTTGCCCCAGTCCTCAGCAGTCCATTCACTATACTTTCTGCAGAAAGATCAATCTGTCCCTGATGTTTTTTTTGGAGAAAAGTGGCTTCTTTGCTGCCCTTCTTGACACCAGGCCATCTTCCAAAAGTCTTGGCCTCACTGCGTGCAGATGCGCTCACACCTGCCTCCTGCCATTCCTGAGCAAGCTCTGCACTGGTGGCACTCCGATCCCGCAGCTGAATCCTCTTTAGGAGACCATCCTTGCGCTTGCTGGACTTTCTTGGACGCCCTGAAGCCTTCTTTACAAGAATTGAACCTCTATCCTTGAAGTTCTTGATCCTATAAATTTTGTTCATGTCCCCTGTTTTCTCTGCAAATGGAAGACCAAAGTGTTTTGTTGCCATGTTGACTACACATATCTCCTTCTCCACAGCCAAACAACAGATATGGCTGCTTGCCCAGCCAGCAACAAATCCAGGAGAAAAGAGAGGGTTCTCCTGAGGGCTGTAATGTAATTGCCATTTCGAAGTTTACTTTTGCATCCATTTATAACCACCTGAGTCAGCAGCTGTCAGCTTTAATTCCACATTCATCTCTGCCCTTTTGTTTTCATGTTGAAACCAAGGTTGAAGGGGTTGGGAAATGCAACTCTACTGACTAATTGTGCTTGCTTAAGTCGAGACGCTTAAGAATAAACTATTGAAAAGAAATGCGGTTGCATTAAGCAGCATTTTGTTTTCTGTAATGAGTTTCCTTTAATGAGTATGCATAAAAGTTAGGTTAGCTTGTTAGTTAGTTCGAATATAAGACTTGATTAAACAAGGTCTTTACTACCAATTTTCCTCGAAACGGTAATTAAAGTAATTTCAAAGCCTTTTTATTATGCACATGAAAGTAAAAAGCAGGGAACGTAGCCACAAATTCATTCCCACATCAAACAAGGCTCATTTTGTCCGTGTTTATGATTAGCTTTTATCCTCTAACAAATGCCAAAATGGCTAACAACATGTAATCTCTAGTGATAGTTATTTACTCTCCTCCTCTGCCCCTTTCTAACATTCGCAATTCCCATTACACCCCAAGAACACAAAAAAGCCCCAGCCAACTTCACAATAAAAGAGATATCATCTTCATCTCATGAGCCGTCTCTACATTGTACTCTGCAGAATTGTGGAGGGAGGCCAAAGCTGGAGGATGCATTACCTGTTTGGTTCATGTTACGCTGTTCCATGGAGAGCCACGGATCAAGATTAAGTCACATTTGCATTTTAATACGATATCCGGCATGGTGACTTTCCTGTTCTTTCCTATTTTGTGCTTGTTTAATGGTCTTCCGTGAACCGAATGCACAAGTTTATAATAAACAGAGGACTTCATTATGTAAATGCAGGGTCTGAATTACACCCCAGAGTGGTTAAAGTGTCTCTGGGGATGGATTGTGAAATATGTCCCGTGAAATTCCACATCAAACAGGGGTGCGGAAAAGCCAGGTTGTCGTTATTATTGGATTAGATGGAATAGTGGGCTTGCTGCCATAAATTAGACGCTGCATGGGATTACAGGAAGGGGGAATGCTATGAAATCAGAGATATTTGTGTTTGTATTATTGGTCATGACTGGGTGGCAGAGGATGAAATATTACCATGTGCCTGCATGTGTACTTTAAAAACACATTTTGTATTCCTAGCGTTTTATTGAGTCACTTTGAGAAATGCCACCTTTTCAATGTAACTACATATCAGTCATCCAGTTTATTTTTTTTTTTTTTTACTTCTAGGATTTATTGGACTGAAGGGAATTATAATTAGACCTGTAATTGGCATTTACATCCAGGCACATTACCCAGTCTCCTTTGGGAAATATCTTGCAAAACAGAGAAAAATTAAATTTTCCCTTTGCTATGACCTTGTATGTGTCATCAGTTATGTTACATTTCTAGCTATAAAATATATAATATTGCCAGGGTCTTGATGCAACAAAACAAATGTTACCTTCACATGAATGTGTGGCTTAGTTGATTAAAATCATTCATATTTAATTGACCGCAGCGTGAAGGAATCCAGCGTTTGTCAATCCTGTATGTCCTAATCTCTGCTTTGCTGCATAAATATCTCATATTTTGTTCATGAAACATCTGCTCTGTTATGCACTCCATGACTCTACAGATTTGGGTTTGTGTTGCAACAGAAAGTAATTGGAGGTGGAGAAGGGGTTTGTATGACTCCCACGTCTTTATACGGAATTGAAAATGAAACCTTTAAAAATAAAATGTGACCTCAAAACCATCTAAGTGTTTACTTGAAACCATCTCAGTGGAGTCATAGTTTTGATGTTTGCTCTGGCTGTGTGTTTACACCATTTCAGATGATAACTTTTTTATTTTTGTGAGAATCAATCTTTTACCTTTTTATTATATGTGTAATATGTTATATGCTCTTAAAGTTTTCTCTGTTTTCTTTGATCACAAATTCCGCTATAGTCATACTATTATAAAATCATGTTTATCATAAAGTTCCATAATAAAAGTAGTTTTGTTTTCTTATTTTGTTTTGTAAATGTACATATTCATAGAGCATCTAAATTCTGTATGGCCAGAGAATTCCATCCACATCATCACATAAGTTATCAATTCAAGGTATGAAAAATGTGAATGTTGAATCCTAACCTGGCACTCATGTGCCTCAGTATCTCTGTAGGCCTCTTCTATTGCTTAGAGAAGCGTTACTTTGGCATAGAAGTTGTGGTTGAGCATCATCCATCTCCAGGAAGGGAAAAACTCCACAACTATATGGAGAACCAGAGAATAAATAGCTACACCTTCACAAAATGTGTGTGATTTTTAAACTTCTCATGCAGCAGTTCGGCATAGTAGAATTAGACCAAAACCTGCCCCAGGTGTCTTCTGAAGAAAGTTTACTATATTTATAATAGTGTAATAATTTGATTCTTCCTTAAATGTGTATTTGAAAAAAATAATGTAAACACCCATTATTAAAGGATTTAATGTAATTTTTTAAGATACATTGAAAAAACAAATATTGCAATATTTAATGGTTGTTGTTGTTGTTGTCTGTATTCTCTCTATTCTCTGTTTGTACATGAGTGTATCATAAGTTGTGTTCAGCAGTGGTTAGTACAAGCTGTCTGTGTACTGGGTGACTGTCTGTCCAAAAATCACGGGAGCCCATTTAGCAGGAGTGTCTATAACCTTAACAGCCTAATTTTTTGTATTTTAAAAACAAAATCATTTATGATTATGACTGCACAATGCATGGAAAGAGTTCAGCAGTGAACAAGAATAGTGGGTGAGAACTGAAAGAGAATGATGAGAACTGTCGAACACTGAAGCAAGGCACACAATACAAGATAATAGGGGCAAATTTGAGCCGAACTCTCCCCTTCCGACAAGGAAAAGCCCTGATTATCTTGATGGTTCTATAGATTATCTCATCAAATTTGTCTTTGGTGTTTGTTAAGAGTGATTGAATCTGCTCGGAAGAATGTCGGGGCCATACTGATCTCGGATCATAAATATCCAGCATGTTGAATATTTACTATCAGAAATCCTGTTGTGTGAGGGGAACCCTGAGGACAAACATGCATGCACTCTGTAGATTTTCATGTGGAACAAAAGGATACCAAGTCAGAAAATAAACTGACAGAACATGGAAGTACTGTATTACTCACCTCCAGCTCACGCTCGCACCGTCTTCACAACTTGATCTAAACTTTTTTTTTAATGTTATCTTCTCAAATTTTCTGTTAAAATCAGTCTAAACACTAGTGGATTTGTGTTTTTTGACAGCCAATGCCAATGCCGATACCCGATATAAAGCCAATATAGTTTTATTATTATTATTATTATTATTAATATTTAAGAAATTTAAAATAATTTGACAATGGATAAAAAATAAAATGTGTAAAAGAAACATACTCTTACTTTAGATGACAGTATTTTTCACAAATTAATAAATATTTAATAAAATTGTAATATAAAAAAGTAAACACTGTAACCAACAGGATACTCATTTTTTTCTAATAAAGCCAGGGTAACCCTCATTTTGCATTTGACAGTGGGCAAATGCATAAAGCGCAGCATAATTTGAAATCACGAGTTTAAAGTTTAAAGCATTCAATTCACACGGACTGACTGTCACACAGAGAACACGCGATCATGCTAGATACACATATACACTTCACAAGATTTCACAGCTGGATTCGACTGAGCTCTCAGTGCCGTCAAACACATCGGCCAAGCAGAAAAACTTTTCGGTCGATGCTGAAATTTGAAAAATGCCAAATATCGGCCAATATATCGGCCTTGGCGGTATATCAGTCGACCGCTACTAAACACTATTATCATCTTTTATTTATTTTATATATATATATATATATATATATATATATATATATATATATATATATATATATATAATTCATTACATTTATATAGGGCTTTTCTAGGCACTCAAAGCGCTTTACATTGTCAGGGGTATATATATATATATATATATATATATATATATATATATATATATATATATATGACCTTGTGTCATAAATCCATACAACAAAAATAAATTAAGTAAATAAATAAAATTCCTGTCAGCAGAAGCTGTCCACAAAGTAACCTTTACAGTCAAAGCTGCCCTCTGTAAAGACATGGTAAAGACTGAAAAATGTGCATGTATTCACATGGTTATTGTAAAATTACATGTCTCACAGTCAGATAAACAATAATCTAGAGTTTTTATGGAGATATTAGTATTACTTTAATTTTGCAAGATATTAAAGTTTGAATTAAATCATTTTTTTTGAGCTGATTCGATCAAAGAGATGCCTAGAGCATTGTTATTGTTTATCATAATATTAATTTATATTCTGGATGAGTTTTAGTTTTTAATATTAGTTTTGGTTTTAGCAATTTCATGTGCTTTTGTGATATTTATTAATTTTGTTTTGTCTTTGAATATTCCTAAGCTTTATTTTAGAACTTAAAAATAGAAATGTTGCCTTTTTAACCTAATTATTATGTATTATATTATTTTAGCATTATTTTAATAAAGAAAATCTTTACTGAACAACAGCTGGGCTAGAACTCTCAACTATCATCATGATACTGAAGTGGCTTGTGGGATATGTTGATGACATCTGGAAAGCTCTTTTGCATGCTGTTTTGCAATTCCATGCTGAATTCAGCATCACACTACAGGGTGGCATCCTCTGTAATACCACTGTACTCCACCCAAAATTTCATATCTCACGATTCATATTTCTCATGTGTTTCGATCGATTTAACGCCCACAATATAGCCTACAACTCATATGTAGTGAAAAATATAAAAATGAATTATGAAACTACCAGCTTTGAGCAATAGCTGGAAGCAGAGGCGGATCATGTGGTGATTTGGGATTTCAACATTAGAAAATCATATGCACCATGCGATGACATGGTAATATTGTGTATTTCTAGATAAATTGAACATCCAACATTCTTTATCTGTATCTTTAAACTCTCTTTTATTTTATATGTTTCAGAAAGAAATTATGAATTATTTCCATTGCTTTATTTTTTGTTCATCATATGAACATTTAACTATCCTAAGTTCTCAGCCTTTCAGTTCCGTTTACCTCAAAAACAAACTTGTGTGTCTCAAGCATCGTGGGTTTCTCTGGCTTCTTGTGGTTTGGGGTTTGTCTTCTAGGATGCAATTTGGTTCTCCCTCTTCACCTGTAATTGATTCCTGCAGTGCCTCAGAGACCTGTAAGGAGGGCTGTTCATTTTTTTTAACTACTGCTGAAGCAGCACAAGGACTGATTTAAGTGTTTAAAAGACAGATGGTAATCTCTCCAGCTCTCCTTCTCTCGCTCTTTCTCATTCTCTGTCCATGCTCAGGGCAGTCTCTTCTTTCTACTGCTTAAGATAAGTTGTACACTAGTGATTTGTCTCTGTCTGTGGCACCTGCCTCATTATTCCTGCTGGATGTTAAGGGACAGCTTAACCTATGCTGCTTGTCGACGAGAGCATTTGTCAACATTTAATAGTATCGTCCGCTGACACACCAGCAATCTATACAGCCAAAAGCAGGAAGCAGCAATAGAAGATGAGCCTAAACAAATGTCACATACATCTTAATGTCTGCAGGATAGCTTCATCAGTCTTAGTCAGTGGATTATATAAGAACATACAACTAGATAACCTCCATGAAAAACTGGTAACTGGCAGAGGCTAAACTATTTTGGAAAAACCCCTTATTAAGAATGAAAGCTTATTATTATTTTTTCTTTTTACCTTATTATTTCTTTTTCTCAGAGAAAGAAATAAAAAAACTTATTTTTTACTTTATTTCTCACATTGTAACTTTTTATCTTACAGTTGCGACCATGCTAAGGTGACTTCATATCTCAACTTTATCAGAATTCAGACAATATTCAGAATGTCTTACATGTGCAAGTTTATATCTCAAAATAGCTGCTTTATATATCCTACTATATTGCATTTGGACCTATTTCTTATAATTTGTCTTTAGATTTCACAACTATGGATATCTCACACAGCTTTATTTTTCACAATTGTGACTGTAATATATATATATATATATATATATATATATATATATATATATATATATATATATATATATATATATATATATATATATATATATATACATGCCACACATCTCACAATACCACAATACTACTTAACTCTATAAATGTGACTGTTTTTCACAATTGTGATTACAGTTATATCTTAGAATGTGTAATCTATAAATCTCTCACATTGTAACCTTATCTGACTATTAAAACTTTATGTATGTTATACTGTATAATCACAATTTTATTTATCATAAATGTGACTTTACATTCTAACAATTGTAACTTTTTAAATCTCTGAATTGCAACTTCACAAATGTGATTTAATAAACAATGTGAATTTATCATAATTGCAGTTGTGAGATTACAGCCTTTTCCACAATTGCAATTTTATCTCTTAGAATTACAACTAATCGTCATATGCTGCATATGGGGGAAAAAATCATCATAATGTCTGTATCTCAATGTATCTTAACAATGTGACTTCATATTCTATATTTCTTAACAACTGCAACTTTATACTCATAGCTGCAACTTCAAATCTCAAAAATGCAACTGTTTCTCAAAATTATAACTATGTTTCACAATGTGACTTTATACATATTTCTCAGAGTTGTGACTCTATTTTTCTAACTTCATCTCACGATTACTCTTTTATGTTGAAATCCGAGAGGAAATCACTCTTCCATTCTTAACCACTGTCTGGTATGGTGCACTTTGAATAAATGAGCTCGCTTGTAGTTCTGACCCTGCTGGATTCAAGCAACTTAGTAAATGGTTGCCCCAGTTGTTGCTTAGCCTGCATTTTTCACTGTCCTATATCTTGCGGGCAATTAGGCAGATAAAAATCTCATAGCCTTACTTGGACAGTAACTTGAGAAGTGAATGAATATCCTTGCAGGCTAGGATTGAAAAGGGGTCGGCCAGGCGAACCATGCCTACAGCATTCACAACATAGTGAACTGGGCTAATCTTACTTTTCAAGCTTGAGGCAAGTAAATGGTTAGTAATATTTATCACATATTTACTAACAGTTTGTGCAGAGAGAAGTTACAGTGAAGTCTGAAGATAGTTCACGTCCCCTATAACCCCTTTAAAGCAGATTCGGTCAAGGGCTATTATCTGACACTGTCATTAAGACTAATTACCTGCCTCAAGGGCAAGTAAACAGAGGATAAGTGAGATTAGATGTTGTTTGCACAACTGATGAGTCCTGAGCCTTATTTCAAGTGGCTTTATACAACCAGCGACAGCCGGACAGCTGGACACAAAGTCAATGATGATGTGATGGAATCGTGCGTACGGTCATAAATGCATGATTGCTTCATCACACCTTTGATCACAGAGGTTTGTCCTGTGCATATGTCCTCAGTGGAGAGGAAAATCTGTAAAATGACAATCAATAAAAGCCATTACGTGAAGGCCCATGTGACAAATCCATGCCGTGAAGCAGTATAAAATGGATTTTTCCAGAACCAAGATAAATGATGGAGTTACAGGATTGAAATGTTTTACAATCCACGTCAACAAGAGTTTTTTTAAACATTTGTATGTATGATATCACACACACATGCTACATAATAAAGCTAAACAAAGACTATATCCATTAGACACTTTATTCAAAATAAAAAACGGGCCATTGAGTGTTTTTTGCTTGCTTTGCCATATATTTTTGTTTAATGTTTTCTTGATTGCTTTATCCATTGCTTATTATTAAATTTGTCAAATTTGGAGAGTTTACAGAGGAAATGCAAAAATTGAATAAATTTAGAAAATACGTATGTTTTTTGAACACCACTGCATTTTCATTTGCTGGTGTTTTTCTCTCCTCTTCAATCAGAATACGCAAGAAAGCATTACTATGATTCATAGAAGGCATTCATGTTAATAGGAGAGAGGGTTGATGAGGCAGAACCAGGTCTATCAATCTGCACTAGTCCCATTTTTGTAATCCATCATAGGAAAAGAGAAATTAAAGGTGCAAACCAGGTCGTCTTGGGCTTATACTAACACCTAGTGGTATGGATGACGCATTACACAAAATTCTAGAAATGCTTCATTTGCAGTCAGCCATTAGTAATTTATTCACAAGTGAAAGTGGTCGTACAATCTCAATATGACCGCCCCCCCCCCCCCCCCGAGCCATCTATGTAAAATAAAATAGCTGTTATCAAGCTACTGATACGTCTTCATCTTGTGTGGGTGTAAATGTGTTTAAACATTTTTCTAAAAGCGCAGTTTATTTATTAATGTGTAAAACTTACTGAGGGCAAGCGTTTAATATTTGATCTTAAGCAGAAATGTTTGTTTAATCTCTGCTTTTGACGCTTTAGATCAAGAGTTTTTAAGGAGGTTCGTCTCTAACACCTGGTTTTGGTCAGATCTGTCTTTTCAAGCTTTTCCTCTATCTCTCTCATGCCTGTTCTACTTCCTCCAGCCATCTGCCAGAGAGGCGAGAAGGCCCCATTTCTGTAGAAATGTCTGTCAGGAGCCTCAAGGCCCACCAGTCTCTGCTAGTGCATCTTTCTTGGCAAACCTTCCCCCATTCCATATGTCTGATTTGCAGGGCTGGGAAACTGCCATGGGAGGACAAGGTAAGAAGGTGCACATCAGGGGGTGAAGAGAGACAAGCTGTTCCTCCGGTTTTCCTCAGAACACGGGCAGAGAGTGAGAAGTTAGGTCACAGAGCAGAAGTCTTTACTGGTGGGAATGCTCTTCACATGTTTGCAGCAGCATCATGGCAAGAACGCTGTTGGAAAGCATCTCTTAATTACTGAGATAAAATAAGGGTGATTAGACAATCGTTTGTGTTTACACAAGATTGTAAGATGCAGCTTTTCTTGTAGTATATTTAGCATGCTACTGGAACCAAGAGGTCAAAGTTGGGCTGGTTAGATTTGACACAATACTTTCCATTAATTGCCGTTCAGAAGTAACTGAGTAGGCCTATTCTCACTTGAAGTTCAAATATATTTTTGAGCAACATACAGTGGTGGCCAAAATTGTGTAAGAAGCCAGTAAAATTTTTGTTTGCTCAAAGAGTCTGACAGCAGCGAGTGCTCCACACAGAGATCTGATCTCATCATCATTCAGTCCGTCTGGAATAACATGAAGAAACAGAACAAACTGAGATAGACTCAATCCAGAAGAACTGTGGCAATGTCTCCAATATGCTTCAAGAAACCTACCTGCAAAGCTACAATACTGTTCAAAGTTTTAGGCACTTGTGCAAGAATGCTTGAGGATGCTATCAAAAAAAAAAATTCATGACTAGATTTTCTTTATCAGTTAACTTCTATTAACTAAATTAAATCAACATTTGGTTTGAGCATCCTTTGTGTTTAAAGCAGCTTTAGTATATTATTATAAGGTGCACTTTGCAGGTAAGTCTCTTGAAGCATCTTGGAGACGTTGCCACAGTTTTTAGCTGCTGAAAATACTAGTGTTCTAATAAGTTTGGCCTCCAATGTAATATTTTATTATTAACTATGTTTATGTAATGCAGTGCTGTTATCGCTAACTAAAACTATAAATTCTGTATTTCTGTAATTGAAATAGGGCTGAAATATAATGAAATAGAATTATTAAATGAGAAACTTAAAAAAAACTAAAATAATAAAATGAAAAAGCTATTAATTAAAGCTAGAAATATATATATATATATATATATATATATAGGCCTACAACATTACAAAATTATTAAAACTGAAAAATCTAAGATAAAAGCTAAATCAAATTCTTTAAGTTATACTTAAATAACACTGATGTAATGAGACTCCATCAGGATGACTTAAGTGTATATTAGTGATTTTTCTGACAGGTATGGTACAAATTTGTTGACATGTCACCACAGAGTGTAAAAGACACAACAAATGGTTCCTATACATTCTGCTACTTTCATGGCTGCAGATACACATGGCATTTAATTAAACACTCTCTCAAATTCCTCAGTGTTACCATCAATAGGCCCAAACTCCTTATCGCCCTCTGCCAGTCTTCTCAGTAAATATTTACAGCCGGGGTCGCTGGACCCGAGGAATACTAACACAAGAAAAGCCGAGGCCCTTTAAACGGCATGTGAGGAGTGTGTAGCAAGCCATCAAGTCTACTTCAACACGACACTGATTAATACTACAAATATTCCCTCTAGCATATTCGGCAAACCCTTTTAATGAGTTTATTTAGGCTTGAGTGAACTGAAAGCGAATCGTGCCAGCAGGTGGAGCTTTCAAATAGGTTGTCTGTGTTCAGCACTTTCATCTAAAAAGAAAGAATAGAAATTGGCTTTTAGTGTGGAAAAGCATATGGGAAAAGCAGTCTAATTGCAATTTAGAGGGCCCTTGAGAGACAGAAATCATAGAATGTTGAAGATAGAGTGTCTTTTTCTGGCTTTAAGCCCACATAAAGAGTGGATATGTCTTACTGGCATTAATGCACTTGTGAGGTATGGGAAAATGTCCTTTCGTAAAATGCCAGAGGCCCTTTAAAGAAAGATGCATACAATCAAGGACATAAAATTTGACCATTTTAAAAAAAATTTAATGCATGTTCCTCTTTTGTTTAGAATTCATGAGTGTACATTTATCCAAAGAGAAAAGGTTGTTAACCAAACCAATCCGATTGCACTAACGGTGTGTTTACACTTGAAGCAGTTCAGTTCTCATGGTTCTAGTCTGGACCAAAAAAAAGAAACTGATGTGTTTAGTCCTGGTTTGCTTAGCGTTCACAATGTAATTTTTAACACTGAACCTAAAGATACAAATCAAAAAGCATAAGGATATGATCATTGGACAAATTTTATGAAGTATATTTTACAAACTTACTACAGTAAACCCCCGCAAACAATGCTGTGTGCTGGGTTAAATGCGCTAGATATGTGTGCATGTATCTATGTATACATATTTTATTTTTGCTCACACATAGTTGTGTTAAAAGGTGTCAAAACAGCAGCAGGAATTCCTCTGACTGATTCACACATAGAGATCCGCTGCAAGGAGACGATGCAGTTCAGATGTCTGTACCAAACTGTAATGAGCAAATACGCTGTAAATATGCTTCAGCATTTGTCCTTTTTAAGGTGCATCTTGTGACATCACGTCCTGTTTTTGATTTGTTTAGATGTCTTTCGTCTGTGTTGAGATCATATATCATAAACAACACCAGAGTACAATTGGACCCCGGTCAGTTGAACCTGGTCAGCTTGTCAGGTGAAACCCAAACCTGCCAAGTATGAACACATCCCAACTTTCTTTCTCTCGAACTACTTTCTGTTTTCACTGACATCACTTGCCATGCATGCATTGGATAATATTAAACAATAGCTATCAATAAAGCATATTCACAAATAATAAAAGTAATTCCATATACGTAGTAAGGTTTCACAGAATAAAACAGAGCAAATAAAGTGTAATGGTATAAAAACAGTATTCTTCCACCAAACAATGTAGTTCCTCAGAAACAGTCGTGGTTCCAACAAAGTGGTTGACGAGCAACACAGAAGTAAACAAAGGTATATGTTTGTAGTGTAATTTACAACAGCTTTGAATGCGGCTCAACCAATCAAAATCAAGCATTGGATTTATCTGTTTTATAATAGAGAATAAACTTACAGTATTCATTTTCAATCAAACTCAGTGACACTGATACTGTTATATGGCACATCCACTTTTAAAAATTTCTGCATGATTATTTAATTTCAATCAAAAAAATGTGTCACATTGCAGCAGTTAATGTTGACTTAGTTTGCAGCTATTGATTTGAAAAGCATTGAAATATCATGTCATGTTGGAAACAGAAACATTGTTCTGCAGTTCTAATATGCAATTTCTGTAACTCCATATTTTTATTATATGTCAGATTCAGGGCATGTCATATTTAAAAGAGCAGGGCTTGCTCACTGGTGACCCTATTACAATAACAGGAATTAGATTTTTTTTTATATTTTGGCATTTGGCACATTGACATTTATAGGTAAGTGAACAGAAATAGGGGAATGTGACTTTCAAAATCCGCATTTACTCATGTTATCTGCATTTAACTCAATTGTTATCAGTATCTTTGAGTCCTGCTTCTCTTGATTTGTACTCTGTTGTGAAGGTGTCAGCTCTGGCTCGATCTATCTATCCCTCTGTCAATCCACCAAGCTGATTTCAAACTTCAGCAGCTAGACCCCTCACTTTCCTTGTTTTCTCACAGACACTTTCATTTAGATTTTGTCAAGATACATTCAGCACATTATGTGCTTTGTTTCCCAGAGATTACAAATGATTCCTTTTTTTTTCTCCCCTTTCCTTTTGTGATAACATCAGGTAATGGGAGAATGTAGTACTCTGAAGAGGGTTGTTGACGAGAGCACATTTTACTCTGTATGAAACCACTATTGTTATCGTTTTTCAGAGTCATTAACCTGATTTACAGTACTTTCTGACTATCATAACAGTCCACTTCACAAGCTACAAAATTTAATCACTTGAAAGGGTTTGAATTCACAGGAAACCAGCTCACATCCAGCAAATTAACATACCTTCATTTAGTTTCAGACCCCACTGAGTGAGAGCTGCAGCAAAACACATTTGTGATTTCCTCATTCAGGTTTGTTATCGTTTAAAATGTCTCAATATGAAAATGGTCTCATTGCCGCAATGCAGATCAGATCTTAATGAAGATTAGAGAGTTTAAGGAAACTCTCTCCTGCTGTTGAGGGTGTAATTTTCCTGGGGACTGAGTGCAGATAAGGTGTGTAAATTATAATGTCGATTCCTGTTGTTACTTTATGTCTCCACTGTTGTTTAGATACTTAAGTTGAAAGTTGAAAGTAGAGTATTATGTAACCAGAAAACCTCTCACTAGTAGGCGAGTTATGGACATCCTGTAAAGATCTTAGACTTTAGACAAAATCAAAATGTAGCTGCTATTGTAACTAACACTACCATTCATTAGCTATTTTACAATTAGTTAGGTTACACTTTGGCCTTTGCCTTATAATTTGTTGACTGTTCTTAATCTGTATATTTACTTCTGGAATGGAGCTGGTGTAAATAAGTCGAGTGCATTTTTTATGCCATTTATAGCCAGGGACAGTCAGATATGAATTGCTGAATGTTTCAATAAATGTTTTATGAGAGTTTTATGAATTTTGCCTGTTGAGGGTCTGATGCTCCATAATGCCACAGTCTGCGACTGCATCTGAACATTATCCATGTGTGTATTTTTATTCTTAAAAGAGGTGTGTTTGCTTACAAGCAAGGTCTTTGCATTGATTATGTCACTGTCAATATCAAAGACTATTGTTTGTTCCTGTATATGTGTATGTGTTTTGACAGACAATGAGATACATTATAGGCCATGTCATTTTTCATGTCAGTACTTTGCAGTGTTGCAGAATCTGTGCAGCCAACAGTATTTTCCACAGCCAAGACAGTTAAACCTGTAGTCTAACATGTCACATATTCAGCAAATTAATATATTATTAACTTAAAATGATTTGTGGGTGCTGATTATTTGCTGTCTGCATTTTCTAGATGCCCAGTTAGAAGTTTTTGTACTGATATACTGTGTACAAAAGTGGCACAAGCGTTAAGAAGCATTTCGGATGAGTGAAAAGTCTTATAATCACAAGAAATCCAGACAGTTGAACTCTGCCTGACGTTTAATGTCTTTTTGATGACTAGCTAAACAAAACTCCATTAAAAACATCTCAACAAAAATTAGACCTTCAAGAATCATAAAAAACAAGCCTTTAAGGTCAATTAAGAAACATTACAGGAGCAAGAGTGCTCTCTTGTACTAGAATGTAAGTTGTGATTTAGAATCTTAAATATCAGCACTCTAGGAACGGCACTCAGCCAATCGAATTAGAAGAGCTAGCAACCACAATAAATCTTTTGTGTTAAAAAATATTCTCAAAGATCAGTCTGAAGTGGATTGGGAAAACAGAAACTATTTTCACCGTGTTGCTGTTGTTTTACATTTGCATTTGATTATTTTCACAAGAAAGGATTTTGTGGCAGCAAGACATAATTCATTTTCCTCTTTCTGTTTACATGTTTGGCGTGTCGGTGACCTTCACATAGAATCGTACGTGTCTCAAATCCTTCCTAACCTTTTCCAAGCCGGCTCTCATCTTTCCCATGATGAACTGGCCTGATCAGGAGGCAGAATGGCTGATTAGCTGGGCTGATGGAATAGCCAAACAAGCAGAGGTGCTGAAGAGCTCAAACCAAAAAAAGACATAAGTGCTGTCTGTGCAGTGAACAGGTCCTTTCATGGGTCTGTTTACTCTGATTTTTCCCAGTGCTTATTTGCTGTTTTATGTAGGCACAATTTTGAGCAGTTTCAAGTGCTTTTTTGCAATCTGTGCCATCTCGTCAAAATGAATGGGATCTAGTCGATACGTGTGCCATGCAAACACAGATGAAACAGCCTGAAATGTGCTGCGGGCCGTAAAACAGATATCAGTTCCTGTCAGCTTACCTCAGAGCACTTCTTCCATGCCCTTACCTCAGAAATGGGTGATTACACAAGGCCATGCATAAATAAAAGTGACCCGAGAGCAAATTCCGCCCCAGGTTCTGTTTATTATGGTAATTCTCTAAATCCTCCTGCAATCCTTCTAGCCAATCTATTGCTTTCATTTAGGTTTAGCCTGAAAATGTATTCCAATGTATTTTAATGTTGTTCACAAAATTGGCAAATATATCTTCAGTGGGTCGGTGTCCTACTTTCTAAGTGCTTTAATTAATCTTGAGTTAAAGGCGAGACAACATTCTCGTGTTGCTTTGGGGTGGGCAGAGATGGGAGTTGGAATTCGTAGTTTCTTTGAATCTGATTATAATTGATGATTGCACCCCTCCACAGGGCTCTCCTGAGGTTTGGAATATTTGATTAGTAAATGGAGATGTACCACCTAATACCCCATTAATCTAATTGTCTCAAAACTTTGGCTGAGAAACATTGGACCTGCTTTTTTGTTCGTCATCACTTTATACAAATGCCTTTGTAATGATCCAATGTCTATGCAGAAATTTTACTTAGCTAATAACCAATGATTACCTAAAGTTGAAATGTCAATAGTTGGCGCAAATAAGTAACATATATAAGTTTTAGTATTTTTGTGATTTAGTATATATAGCAGGTAAAATAAGTATTGAACACGTGACCATTTTTCTCAGTTAATATATTTCTAAAGGCACTGTTGACTTGAAATTTTCACCAGATGTCGGTAACAAACCAAGTTATCCATACTTACAAAGAAAGCAAAATAAATTTTTATTACACATAATAAATTTTAATAAATAATAAATTAATAAATATTATATATATTTTATATATATATATATATATATGTATATATATATATATATATATATATATATATATATATATATATACAGTATATTTCTTCGTTTAATTTCAGGTCGACATTCTGTGAGAAAAAGCATGGTACATTGTTATTATTTGTTTTCTTGTTTATTAAAATAGCATATAAAATGTGTAACATATGGGCTATGTGATGTAAAGTGTACAGCAGAAGATGGAGTAGCTGCTGAATGCATCATTAGTCCACCGGAGACAAGTGACCTCATATTCTGGTATTGATCATATCCGCTCACCGCTACACAAAGGCAGTCTGCCTTTTGATTACCTCCAGAAATGAAACGGTGAGGGCAATGCTGGCTTTAACCTGTTCCTGTTTTCAGACAGGAATGTTCATTTTAAAATCTTCTGTTACTGAAAGCGATAATTGGAAAGAATAACATCTCAGCACATGCCCTCTGCCATGAAGCCATTACTCCGTCTTAATGAGGCCATCCATGTCATTTAAGTCAAGCAAGACGGAACACCTCTCAGCACCAAGCTAAAATACACCCCCTCACACAATCATTAGACGGCTAAATGCCCGTAATGTTTACACTGATCTTCAGGCTGTGTGGACAACGAAAGCACTTTATCCTCTCGGCATTGATTCTGCCATGGATCCTAAATCTCCACCAACTGTTAAATGGCTGGAAACTGCATTACATGATTCCCCCCAAGTCTTTAGCGTTTTTCAGTTTTTTTCGCTTTCTTTGTGATCCATTTTATATGAGTGGATAATGCTGACACTTCCTTGTCGTCTACAGTTATTAGGTCTCAATCACAAATAATTGCTTACAAATTACATACGAATGGCCACAAAATAACAAAATAGGCTCTCACTCATGAGTTCAAATTATTCTAAACGAGGGCCTACTGTTAGTAATTACACACTCAAACATCTTCATATAAAGGTTATTCACAACACTCAAATTTAATCATCACTTTTTACTGTATATATGCCAAGACTAAGTGACTGACAGCATTTTTATGTTAAACCTATCCCAGAGTAATCATGCACATGATTAATATAGCCTATGTTATACCTCTAACAAGATATATATTACAAATGTATTTTATTTTATAAAACATACAGAATGTATTATATTTATATAGAATGTATTATATTAAGATTTGGTCAAAACACTCTTAATGGCAATTCATAATTATTTTATATTTTTGCGAATTGGTGGCTAATTTATATGAATTTATATTTGTTTCTGTGTTTCAGAGTGGACCTTTATGCTTATCTTTTTTCTTAAAATAGTCACATACCATAAATATTTTTCATTTTAATATATTTTCAATATAGTATATATACGTTTAATTTATTTCTGTGATGTCAAAGGTGTATTTTCAGCAGTCATTACCACAGTTTTGATTCTTAAGAAATCATTCTAATATGCTGATTTGCTAAGAAACCTTCCTTTTGTTATCAATGTTAAAAACCGTTTGTGGAAACCATGATTTTTTTCTAGCATTCTTTAAATGAAAAGATCAAAAGGACTGCATTTATTTGAAACCAATGTGTTTTTTTTTTGTTTTTTTTGTTTTTTATAAATGTCTTTACTGTCACTTTTGATATAAGTTTAATCAAGTATTAATTTCTTGCTAAAAAAGAATAAAAAACTTACTGACCCTAAACATTAGTACATTATCCTTATTTAGGTGCAGTGCTATTGATCAATCACCTCTACTTAATTTCTGCTTTACGGTTCTTGAATGGGTCCAATTATATTAAGCTCTTTCAGTGTAAGTCAGTTCATTGATATCTCAAGTCTGGTCTCTAAGTCAAGTCTCTAAAACTTTTAAGACCTCCTAAACCTCTGACAGTTTATCATTACAGCCGTATGCCCTGTGGATTAAGGACTAGCCTCAGGCACACTGAAGTGGTAAGAAGCACAAGTTTGTATCATGTTGAGCCAGAGGGCCTCTCACGACGTGTGAGCTGCATTCCTTAACAAACGTCGAGTCTCTTCAGGTTTCTCATTTCTTCTATGCTTGAGCGGATTAGCTCTGAAGAATATATTGATTTCAGCTTTTGTGATTTTCTCAGCGAGAAAAAGAAAAGGTGGGACACGATGGAAACGCAGCAATGACAAAGGGAGGAAGAGGCCTAATCTAAGGTGAGAGGCAGGCACGTGGCAGAAAAGCCAGAGGAGAGGTGGCTGTCACGGTGAAGGGTCCTGCAATTTAATAATTCTGAACAAAGAGCTAGCGCAATCTTTAATTACGCCACACGATAGGAGATGCAAGCCTCTTGATATTACCTCGCCAGCCTTGATCCAATTCATTGTCTGATGCACCAAATGGAATATTTAGAAAGGGAGCTGTGAATGAAGATAGCCAAGGCTTCTTGGACGGAGGTAGGAACAGGGAGGTAGTGAACTAAGAGGACATTTCGAGAGGAAAATTGATGGAGACAAGAGAGGGAATTGATAGTTAGAAGACAGGAAGCAGCCGGCAAGGTGATTATGCCCATCTCGTCTATATGATTTAGAGCCTTCTAACCATATAATACAACAGAGAGAATTCATCAGTGCACAGATTTATGGCAGGAGCCAATTTCCACTTTAAGTTTCAGTGATTTCCTCAGATGGATTTGCTGGAAAATATAGCTCTTCTGTGATTACACTCTCACTCCTATATGGCTCTCATATGGCATTAGGTACGGCTTCTATGTGAGGAAAAGGGAAGTGATGACACATGAACAAACATACACTGGCGGTACCATGGATACCAGTCTAATGTTTTTCAGCAGAGCTGGTCCAATTGGCATGAAGTGTAGGAGAACATGACAAAGGTGTAATTGCTCTTACCTTTTTTCCTTTTCATTACCTCTGCAGGGAGTCTGTTTATGTAGCCATTTAGACTCTTTTTCTGTGATTGAAAAGTATGACTACAGTGTGATTGTGTATGTGTTCATGAAATCAGTGCTGTCTACACATCAATGTCTGAATGAATTATTCATCAATTTTTATATATATTTTATATTATTTTAAGTATTTAAACTTATTCTAATTAATATACTTTTTACTCTAGTTTCTACAAAAAAATGTTTTTAAACAAATTCAATCTTTTTATTTTTTCCAAGTTAATAAAAAATTAATAATAATAATTAAATAATTTTAAACATAACATTGTACATGCATCAATAGCAGTGCATGTTATTATCGTTCACGAAAACAACAGCAAAATCCAGCAAAAATAGTTAATTATAAAATTTAATTAAATAGTACAAAAATAAATTTATTAATAGTGGTGCATGTTATTATTGTTCATTAAACTAAAGCTAAATAAAAAATAATTTATTATAAAATAAAATTTCTAAACTAAAACTTCAATAATAATAATACTAAATGACAAACACATGTAATGTAAAATGAATAATTCTACTTTTAATAGTATGTTAAAGTAAATAATACTAAAACAACACTAGTGAATGTTTTCACACATATATGGGGTAAGTGTACACAAAGAAACCTGATATTAAACAGCTAATTAGAGAATTTGTAATTGCAGCTAAATGTGCTATTTTCAAACACAAATTAATTCATGAAAAAGTAAATATGTGATAACATTCAAACACACACACACACACACAGGTTTTTATTTATTTATTTTTTTTTTTACTTATTTCAAAATGTGAAACGTTCATACAGTGCAGTGAAAAGTTTAAGGCAAATAAAATTGTCCAAACCTACCTGGCCCTACGTGAAAAAATAATTGCCCCCTCCTGTTGAATCCTTAAAAGAACTGTGATTAACCACATTATTTAAGAAATATGAGTTAAATTTCACTTGCCACAACCAGACCTGATTACTGCCAGTGCCAGACCTGTTAAATCAAGAAATCACTTAAATATTACCTGTCTGACAAAGTGAAGCATGCTTAATTAAAGCACACATCATGCCTTGATCTAAAGAAATTCAAGAACAGGCGTTGAACAGATGAAAAAAACAGTTGACATGTATCAGTCTGGAAAGGGTTATAAAGCCATTTATAAGGCTTTGGGAGTCAAGCGAACCATGTTCAGAGCCATTATCTACAAATGGTGAAAACTTGTAACCATGGTTTACCTTCCCTGGAGTGGCCGGCCTAATAAAACTACTCCAATAGTGTAATGACTCATCCAGGAGATCAAAAAAGAACCCAGAACAACATCTAAAGAACTGCAGGCCTCACTTGCCTTAATTAAGGTCAGTGTTCACGATTCAACAATAAGAAAGAGACTGAGCAAAAACAGCATCCATTGGAGAGTTCCAAGGCAAAAGCTACTGCTGAACAAAAAGAAAACAATGGTTCGTCCCACATTTGCCAAAATAGTATCTTGAAAGAAAACTTTTGGGCCAATATTCTGTGGACTGATACGACAAAAGTGAACTTTTTGGAAGAAGAGTGTCCTGTTACATCTGGCATAAAACCAACACAACATTTCATAAAAATAACATCATACCAACAGTCAAACATGGTGGTGGAAGTGTGATGGTCTGGGGCTGCTTTGATTCTTCAGGACCTGGACAACTTTTATGGAACCATGAATTCTGCACTCTATCAGAAAATCCTGAAGGAGAATATCTGACCATAAGTTTGTGACCTCAGGCTCAAGCGCACTTGGGTTATGCAGCAGGTCAATGATCCCAAACACACCATTGCCATTTATCACAAATACTTGATTGCAGTTGTTGCTGCAAAGGGTGGCACAACCAGTTATTATTTGGACAGCTTATTTTCCATAATAAATTAAATCCTTATCTTAAAAACTGCATTTTGTATTTACTCTTTTGCAAAACATAAAAGTTCAATGTTCTTTTAAAGTATGTTCATTTATGCACTCAATACTTGGTCTGGCTCTTTTAGCACCAACGAGAGCATCAGTGAGGTGTGGCATGGAAACGATCAGCATGTGACACTGCTGAGACATTACTGAGCCTTCAGCTCATCTGTATTGTTGGATCAACTGTTTCTCATCTTTCTCTTGAAAATATCTCATAGATTCTCTGTGAGGTTCAGGTCAGGCATGTTGGCTGGCCAATTAAGCACAGTAATATCATGGTCATCAAACAATTGGAAGTGGTTTTTTACTGTGGGCAGGTGCTAAAGTACTGCTGCAAAATGAAATCAGCATCTCCATAACGCTTGTCAGCAGATGGAAGCATAAAGTGCTCCAAAATCTCCTGGTAGATGGCTGCATTGACTTTGAACTTGATAAAACACAATGGAGCAAACCCAGCAGACGTCACGGCACCTCAAACATCACTGACTTTAGAAACTTCACACTGGTTTCTATGCCTCTCCAGTCTTCCTCCAGACTCCAGACCTCGATTTCCAAATGAAATGTAAAATTTACTTTTGACCACTAAGCAACATTCCAGTTTTTTTTCTCCGTAGGCCATGTAAGATGAGCATAGTGACTCTTGATCCACTGAATCCAACTTTTGAAATTTGACATCTAGAATATATGAAAATGTCACTTTTTAAAATAAGTTACAAAAAAATAACTTTTTCACGATATTCAATTTTTTTAGATGCACCTGTATGCGTGTGTGTGTGTGTGTGTGTGTGTGAGTGTGTGTATATATATATATATATATATAAAACATGACATTATGAATTGATTTTTTTCTATTTCATTAAATTAGACTAAATTATTTGTCATTTCTATGTGATTTTACAAGTTTTCAGAGTTTTAGCTTTATTTTCTTAATCAGTAGTTAAATTGAAAGTGGTTTAAGAAGTGCACTAACCAAATCAGTACAGGTTGTAGCTTTGGCAACCACTTAAAAACATAGGTTTTCAATTTTAGCGGGTTGCACAGTATTTTTACAGTGCAGAAAAGCCAACTCCTCGTCAACATGAGTCAGCCAACTCCAAATGACCTCTGAACATCACTCCCACAATCCCTCAGTCATCAGAGCTTTCCCACCTCACATTACTCAGACCCCTGTGTAACCCGTCGGGAAGTTAATCTACAGAGACTGGATGTATAAGATGATAAAGGAGCCCAGAATCAGTTTAAACTATACTGAACTGGTCACGGTTGCGAAAGATACTTTTCTGAGCCTTGAAGATGAAAGCTTTTCCTGTCCACCACAATTCTGATGCAAGAATGACATGTTAAAATGAAATGACACAATTCTGTTTCAGACAGATTTCCAGATTATAGCTTCACAGAGAGATTTTTGATCAATTTCTTTTATTATTTCATTATGTTTGCAGCGCTGAAGGCAAAGTGACGGCTAAGAATAAGCACTGGATAGACAAGCAGGCCCTTGTCTTCAGGATTGGCGAAAGAAACAGGGGATGAGAGAAGAACAGAATATGAGTGGAAAGGAACAAACCGTTCTTTATAAAGCATATATTAAATCTAAGAAAGATATAAAGTGTGAGATCGAGCCCTCGAATTCATGTGACATGCTGTCAACAGCCCTCAGACTTGCAGTGGACCTTGGAGCCCAGATGAATGTGATCAGAGCCTTTCAAAGTAATGCGTTTCACAGGCATGCAATTTTCTAGAGAGTTCTGATGTTAAGATGCGACTCATAGCCACCATTTCCACAAAAAAACAGCATAATAAACCATTCTTGAATATGTACATATTAAAATTGCAGGAGCAGGCGAAAATCTTGGTTTGTAGGTGACACAATGAATGTTTTGAAGTATAGAAATGCTGTTTTACAAGTGTGTTGTGATGATAAATGGCTTAAAAGGATTGTGCTAAATCATTCAGCTTACAAAAACACTGTTGTTCAGTCTTGTCTTTGACCACACTGCCATCTTGTGGCAGATGCATGTGCTTTTACAGAGTTCTGTTGCTAATTAACAAAGTGCAGAGCGCCATTAAGATGATGATAATGATGATGATGAACAAGATGATGAGAAGGTTTGATAACGAGTTAGATTATGATGTTGAACCATTTAACAGATGAGTATTATGTATGAATCAAGATGTCACAAAATCCTCATACTAAACTTCTTTTATACATTCAGATTATTCTTATTTTTAAATAACATTTACCTATAGCTGTTTCATAACTGTTTGCTATTGCTGTTTTATAGGTGTTGCCATAGTATACTTTTACATGACCTTCACATATTTTTACTGGCCTTTTGCATTTTGTAATTAAGCCAGAATGTATGTATTTTTATTTATTAGCTAGCCTAGACATTAAAGAGCTATTATTTCCAGCACACTTTTATTGGGAAATGATGGAATACAGAGCAAAACATTACTGATTAAAAATTTAACATTGCCCATTTTCACAGATGATGATGCTACCCAGTATTTGATCTTTTGCTGACTTTATAACTGACTTTATAATATAAATGTTCAACAATTAAAATTACGGCTTTGACAAATTTAAATTATAAATCAGATATATAATAACTACTGTACCTCAGAATGTATCTCATTGTGGCCTTGAGTAAATGAAATCTTATCTTGTTAGGTGTATTGTTAACACGTCACCTTTAAATTCCTAAACATTTTTAAACATAATTTCAAAAATGAAACCATATGGAAACCATTGACTGGTAAACTACTTAATTGCAGCGTTTCAATCGGTCATAGCACTGCACAAGTTTTTTAATTAAATAGATCCAAAAAAAAAAAGAGAATAAATGCTTCAGTGAACTATATATTTTCTGGAATATGGTTATTTGTAGGAAAAAGACAAGTCAGAAGTATAATGAATAAATAAATATATTACTAGGCTCAGCATTGTACAGAGACGTCTATCAATTAGAAAATTAGATATATTATCATAGCTGGGATTTATGCCATCCTAAAGGGTATGGATTTATTGCATCCATACATTATGATAGTGATGATTTAAAGGTATTAGCTTCTATTAGACAGACTATAGTTTACTAGATTGTGCAAATTTACTGGAAATTCATATGCAGACACAAAACATGATAAAATTCTGTCAGCGTTTGTTTACACACTGTCATGTCGTTCCAAATGAAAGATGAGAGAATTTTAATTTTTGGGTGAACTAGCCTTTGAAATTATCTGACATGTTGTTTTAACACTTCATTTGACGCCGTGACAGTTGCTGTAGCGGTGCATTGAATGGATTAGAATAGCTTTTTTGATTACAATAACAAATTGTTACTCACTTGTTAGTGTGTGCATGCATAAACTGATGTTTTGTTACTCTATACATTGTTTTAGCTTTTCTGTCTAAACAGGAAACACAATGAAGTGGAAGTTGTGACTTACAGTTGTTTATTGACTTAAATACCATAGTACATCAACACAGTCATTTCCAAACACAACGGTATAGCTTAGGTTATCACCAGTCTTTATTGTTCCTGTTCTGCACTTCAGCAGAACATGAGTGTTAGTTCAGCTCCGTGCAAGGGTTCGTGGTTGAGTACGGAGTACAAGAGGTTCTCAAGTAACTTTCTGAGCAGTCCTTCTTCTTTAAGTGCAATACAAGAAGAAACACAATTGTTAAAACAAACTCTGAACATGATCATGTTCAAAATAGAAAAGGTTAAGTGTCTCTGAGGTGAGTAGATTAGTATAGTATTTGAGAAGGAGACACTTTACAGTTTAGCAGAAATCATTTACAGAGTTCCTTAAAATTCCACTTGAGCATTACGGGAATTGAGGCTTTAGGTCAAATTCTGGTGGTGCCAGGAGATGACCTCATCTGTTTTCTTTCTCAGTGACATCAGCTCTTGGCGGCCCCCTGTTTACTATCTACTATGTGATTTTGAATGATCTGTTAATTTCTTAAACTGGAACAGCAGTAAAAAACACCATATTCTGTTAATAGTTCACATTTAATATCTACAGTATGTAATTAACATTATAAAATAATTGTAATCAATATGGTCTTTCGTTAGATAAAGCACCCATTATGCGATAATTTTTTTAAATATTTGCCAACTAACAACATTTCAATCACTTCATCAGTTCTAGTCCTTGATGACATCATCAAACTGTGACATCATTGTTGTCTGCTGGTGCTGATAAAACTGGAGGGCCAATCACATAGAACGCGTTTTTACATTCCATGCTAAATACACGCTACATCTTGTGTCTTTTGCAGCATCTTGTGCATACAACGTTCTAAATTTGCAGTGCTAAAGTTTAGGTTAACTTTTAAAAAATGCTACTCTAGACCTTACTCTTAATTATCCAGTCCTTGCAGTTTTTTTTTTTCATTCCATTACCAAGCGTCTTGCGTTTTGAAACGCAAAAATGCATTCTGCGTGAACAGCCCCTTTTTGTTCTCCATGTGTTCCTGGTTGCAGAAATAAATTCTGGTCACCGTTTATCATAACTTCGCTTATTTGCTACTCAAACGACTCATACCACAGCAACAATTTGTTTTTCTGGGTCTGGATCATAAACCAGCTTTTACACTACATCGCACAGACGTTTTCCTGGAGCAATAGCCTAGTGACACAATATTTATCTCAAGGGAATATGATAATAAGTCATCCTTCCACCTTCAATCTGATGGATATGTGTTGGTTTATGAACAAGGGCTAAGACAAGGGGAGCTACACAATTCATGATACAAGAGCTAGATGCATTTCACGGTTATTAAAAGGCCAGACAGGTTCAGGAACCTTCATATCCTTTCTCATCAGTAGGTAACAGGTTCAGGAACCTTCATATCCTTTCTCATCAGTAGCTATCTCACACAGGTATACATAAACATTCAAAAATGCACACACACATACGACAAGCACCTGTATGCATACTCACACAAGGATGCATGCATGCAGTCAGGCACATTAGAATACACATTTAACACGTTAGTTTTGATGCTCAGACTGTTCTTGTAAATAAAGTGCTGAACTTCTATTAGAAAAATCCACATATGCACAGAACACACAAAGGCATTCATATCAGGGTATGAGTAAAGGTTAAGGCCAAAGTTATAGCCCTTGCATACAAAAGGAGCATCTTCATGACAAACTGAGACATCATAGCTATAATGGACATAAATTCATTGTTTCTAAAAAGCCTCTTTGGCTGGGATAGTTCACCCAAAAACTAATAGTCTTTTGTTATTTATCAAAATATTGTTTGATTCAAATTAAATGAAGCAATCAACAGTTAATTTGAACCCCAGTGAATTTCATAGTATGGGCAACAGCAATCTTCAAAATGTCATTCAGATTTGGAAAACATGGAAATGAGTAAATAATGGGTTTTCATTTTTGAATGAACTTTCCCTTTAAAATTTTCCAAACAAAGAGTGTTGATGGTGCGGAGCAACTTTCTAATAACTTTGAAGCATAAAGAACACGAGTTCTCATTTTTGTCAAATTAATAATCAGCCAGGGCTGCATCTGAAATCCTTAAACCTGATTATACTGCAATCCAGTGTCATCACATCCTGCCTACTGTCCTTTTCATAATGTCCGGTATTTCAGCCATCTTCACAGGCTACACATCAAAAAGGGAAGTGTGCACTGGCAGTGCAAAAACAATCGATTGCAATTCGCAAGTAATCATAAACTAACTTCATCGTGGCACTAGATGGGTCGGACACACTGTAAGGCAAGTCAGTAGTCAATTTGACACCAATTTGCATTGGTTTACTGCGGTAACAGTAGCCAAAACTGAAAATCGTTTTATAAAAAGCAATACAGAGTGGGGAATTTGATCTGATTCATTTATTATGAATAAATTATTATTAATCAGTCATCTCTAAACAAAATATTCTTAAAACACTCCATCTGAGCTCCACATTTAGCTAATTGTGCTGGTCTGATGGAATGGGAAATTTATTTTCTGACATTTTAGTTGCTGTGTGCATCCCTGTAATTCAAACCATAGCACATGGTGCTAGCACCACAAGGTCATGGGTTCAATTCCCAGGGAACACAGGGGAAAAAATTGTATTAAGTGTACTACATATATTGAATGCAATATATGTCTGCTAAATGTGCAAATGCCATTTGAGTAACATACTTAAGAGCAGCAGACTGCACCAAAATGAGGTTGGATTTAGAGACGCAATGCAAATATGAACACTTCCAATGATCCAGTCTACCTAAACTATCCTGTAAGCAAAAAAGCTGACATCTCATCACAGTTCTCACGTTAACCAGATTAAATAAGTTGTAATGGCACTCGTCAAACAAATCAGCACCTTCCAGCAGGCAGTCCACTGTTTTACAGCCATTCTTCAAATGTGATGCGGTTTTAACTGGCATGTCACCAGTTTGGTAAACAAAAAGCAGTTGGTTCAAAATGCATTGGCAGGCCACAAAAAAACATTAACAACAAATATAAGACACACTTAAAGATAACAAAAAGGTTTTTCATTGTTAGTTGCTTCAATTGTTGTAGGCCAGTGCAATCCTTCCTACATGTTCAAGGCAAGGTCTCTGGCTACTCCTGCTTCTCTTCTAGATACGCCTTCACCCGTTTGCGCACATAGAACGCAGTGAGTGCGCTGCAACACGCTGTGAAGATAAAAAGAGCCACTGCATCGTGAGCCAAGTCTCCATGGAGACTTTCATAAAGAGGTCTCCTCTCGCTATAATCCAGTCGCACGGCTTCGAGCTGCACTAGAGTGCAGAGCACAAGGAACACGTGGAAGACCTGATGGCCCTGCCCGATGAAGTCGCAATGTCCAGGGAACCAGCGCTCAGGATGGGGGTATGAGAAAAAGTAGGCACTGATTAAAAAGGAGACAACCTGGTAGCAGTGGTACACCACCGCCTGGTCAGCACAGCCTTGTTCGCAGCTGTAGCATTTATAGATGCGATGGAGCACTGGGCTGATGTCTAAACAGTAGGCCAGGCCCGAGGGAACCACTTGGAATAGCTTGTGAACGAATTTGGGCAAGCTTGGGCTGGCGTACTTGCCTAAGCAGCAGCCCGTACAGGACAGCCAGGCCAGGAAGGCCGCAGCTGGCAGGAAAAAACTTCGCACTTGAGCGTGCCATTCTTGTTCGATGACGTAATAGAAGTGGGCCAGGGCGCTACCATACTGGTATACGGCTACACCAACGTAGTCCAAAAAATAAAAGGTGTAGTGGGAGAGCTCAGACTTGGCCGAGAGCAGGTGGGCAAGCGCGCTGCAGCCCAGGTAGGTGAAGGCGGCTAAAAGCAGGATGAACAGCGGCTGGGCATGTGGGTCTCGCAGGAAGTCCACGGTTTCTGACAGCTCCTGAAATTTGACTAAGATAATGAGGGAGGCCAGCAGGTGTGTCCACACATTTACTGACTCATTATGCCTCTGGAACAGAGTGAGGAAGTAGTAGCGCCAGTTCTGGTCGGGCGGCCTGTAGCCCGTGAATATATGTGACTCACGGAAAACCCACGGCACATCGCTCACCATCATGGTACAAGGCAGTTTAGGGAAGGCTGACTCCAGGAAACGGGGGATTTGGCGAAGCTGCTGTGCGTTGATGAACAGCCGCCCAATCTGCTCCATCACAACCGTCGCCATGGTGAGGATTAATTAAGCAGCAGTCTATTGTGAGATCTGTTTTGGAAAAAGTATTCAGCAGTTAAATATTACCCTTGCTTTATTAAGAACGTTTACTTGGAAAATAAATAAAAATAAAGTTTTTTTTTTAACTCTCTTTAATTTGTGTACCTGTATAAAGTGTGAATACATGCATTATATATGAATACATGTTAATGTTAATACATATACATTTAATCAAATTGATGTGTTTTATAACATTCTGTAGTGGAAATGATGGAATATATATATATATATATATATATATATATATATATAATTTTTTTTTTTTGAATAAAATAACTAACTACTTTGACTTCTTAAGGTTTATTTAGCATATATCGTTTTATGTATATCCTAAATCTACTTTTTGCTGTTTGTTTGTTTTTAATGTGTGTGTGTGTGTGTGTGTGTGTGTGTGTGTGTGTGTGTGTGTGTGTGTGTGTGTGTGTGCAGTATAATTTCTTTAAATTAATATTTATTTGGATTTAATATTTAATTGGTTTTCACACAATTTAGGTCATCCCAGTTTTAGACACCAAATAATTCACATTTTTATAGTTTGAGATTTAAATTATGCGCTGGGACAAGGGTAAAGCAATTTTAAAATATGTATTTATTTAATTTAACAATTTAAAATGGAATTAAATACATTTAATTTAATAATTATTTGCCTACGTTGCACAATCCTTATTTTTGTAAAGGTTTGCGTTTTTTAAAACATTTTAAATGGTACATTTTAAAATCGTGGCCTACTTTTTAGTGTCTTATTTTCATGTCTTATTAATGCAAATGCCATAATCTAAGCGATGCATGCAAATTGATACACGTTAAAGTAAAATATCAGGAACCTGAAAACCGCATTTAATGAAAAACATGTTATTACTGTAAATTTGTAAATAGAACAATTGTTTAACGTGAAATTAAGGTAACGTGGTGTAAAACGTGGAGTTTCGTCTTGTACAATGCAGAGACATCACCGCTTACGTAACATCAGCTCTCTGCGTAAAGCTTCTCGTGCACATGAACTAATAAGGACGAATCTTACGAAACGAATTCATCGATAATGTCCGGAAAACATAAGGTTTGCGGAAAAATAATTGTTTTTCATTTTCAAATCTATTAAAACGACCAAATAGTAGAGAATTTTAGTGGTGGCATCCCAAAGGACAGATCCTTCCCACACCCTCAAGCTGTTTCTCGTAAAATCTCGAAAAAAGAAACGTGAAAACCCGGAAGCGCAACAATGAAAATGTTTTACGAAGCAACAACCAAAAACGAATTATTTCTTTTCTCATGTACTGTAACGTTACATGTCTTACCAAATGTCGATATCTATCTTGGGTTATACTGATTATTAATTATCCCCGTTTACACTCTATACTCGGATCGTAACGCACCATACAAAGGCTATGTCTGTTTTTGAAAACTTCATCTAGAAGTATACATTGCATATGGGGATTTAATTTATACCTGTCTTGCCTTAAACGTATCGATAAATGAACTGGTTTACCTTTTAAGAGGATAATCCCCTCAGTCAGTGAACTGCATTTAACCGCACGTTCATATGCGTCTTGAGAAAACGTAACTAAACAAAGAAAATTGAATTATGGAAAAATATTACGTGAAATTCTGTTGAGCTGGAGAGGCTCCTGTCAGTGTCAGCTCCCTGCTGTACCGCTGTCAGATAGCCGTGATCTAAAGATTCCTGATGGGCAGGCAAATTGTCCAATCAGAAAAGCTGAAGAGCGTTGTCACCGCCTTCGTTTAAAGAAAGTGGCCAGTAGGAAATACTTTTAAAGGTGGCGACACACTGTAAAATGTATGGACTGTGAAATGTGAAACTACTCTCTTCTTATTAATAACCGCATACATTCCCTCTTTAATAAAAGACTAGGTGCAAACCGCTGTGGTATAACACAGACAAAAAATAAATAAATAAGTACATTTAAAAATATATATATTGGCCACATATATGCGCCCATATGTGTGCAGTAGCTAATTTACCCTACATTCAGAGTTAACAGAGCAGATTTGGGAAAAAGCCACATGTAGACATATTTAAACACTTTTTTATTTTCAGTGTCAGTCGTTTGAATTAGGTACATAAAAACATTTGCAGTTAACTGAATTTAAAGGTAATTTGAATATGCACATTGTCTAATATGTTCATGTTTTGAGTGTACTGTTGTTCATTTCTTATGCTGAACTATGTGATGGCTTATCTCATCACCCACACATGCACTCTGCTGACAATGTGTCCTTGTCAAACTCGGTGTTAACAGTGGAAACAAAGGTCTACATTGTGAATTTTTAGACACAGGAAGGCAAAATATTACTTCATCTGACAAGTAATAAAAACATATTCCCATGCACTTTGCAGTCTTGCACCAAAATTAAAATAGAAAATATTTCAAGAATTCCTGTTGTACTTGTCCTTTCAGTGGTAAATGTAATTGTTTTTCATATTGATAGACTTTCCATCTATAATACTCTTATTGATTGAATGATTCAGACTGGGTCATAACAATGTGTGGGTGTTTCGAAGGTCATTTTAACATTTGAACTTGATGCCCCTTCCTACAACACAGACCAGCAAATGATTTCATTTTGATTTTATTCAATTAAAAAAAACATTTATTCACACATATTACTGGACATGATCTTTTTTTTTTTTGGATGCATGTAGTTGCTTATACTAAGGGAGTTCAGAATTTGGAAATAAGGTATAACTCGTTACCGAAAAGAGTGATGCACTACTTCTGAACACATAATAATGTGACAGCATGTGGACAACAAGCCATTTATCACTGCAAAGCTGTTTACAACTGCCATAAGTTGTCATGCACCTAACCATAATAGTTGTCATTATGTCAACATTAGGATTTAAAAAAAAAATTTTTTTTAAATCATTTTAAGACAAATGTTCAAAAAAGCATTTTTCTAAAACATGTTAGACAAACTCAAAACCACTAGATGCCAGTATAGTTCAAACAGTCTCAAGAAACAGATTTTTTTTATATATATACTAAAACCTTTGCAAGTACTGGAATGCATTGATTTTTTTATTAGTGCAAACTGAGTATGAATTACTATAAAAGTATGATCTAGTAAAGGAAATGTGTGTGGATAATGAAATGTTTAGTTTTCACACTAGGAATCTCATGCAGATTATAAAGAGTACATCAAAAAGTGTCCTAAAAGGTCAAATTATTATTCTGGCAAAACGTACTTTCCATATAGAATTACAGAAACTGCCATTTATCTCCATAATGTACAAATTTTAAGGTGTTTTACTCCACATTACACTCTGGCTGACTGACAGATCAACAAAGAGGCGGTGGGAAAACTGGTACAATAACAAACAACTGTGCAACTTTATTAAGCTCATAGGATGGCAGTACTGACATACAAGGGAACAGGTGGACTTGCACAATGCAGTATACCAAGTATATATTAGACCTATGCATAACACAGGCATGCTTCCCTATCAGTGAAACGCTGCTCATTTTAAACGCTATAGAGCTGCAACTGGATAAATCTACAGGTTAGAGAGGATGAAAAGACAGAACTGAATACACATAAACTGATGAAATGTTGTGCACCAGCTTTTCCCCAAAACCCCTTAATAAAAAAAGTGGCAAGTACATGGATCCAAATATGGAAAACAGGCAATTTAATGCAACAAAAAATAAATCTTTGGATACATTAAAAAACCCAATACTATACCCTAAATGAAAAGGAAAATGAGAGAGGAAACTTAGTTTTCACCCTCTGCCCCCTCTTTTGTTTCTTTGTTCTTTCGTACCTCTTCGAGCTTCTTGTCCTAAAATAAAGACAAACACATCCATTAACATAATGTAAATTCAATAGAACTGAAACTTTACAAAGTAAAACCTATAATGCATATGCATTCATCTACACAGAAACCTTCTCTTTGAATTTCTCATTCAGAGCTGCCATGCGTGCTGTGCGGTTTTCTTTGTTGGCTTCCATTTTCTGGTTAAGTTTCTCCTCTGCCATCTTGCTGAAGTTGTTGTTCTCCTCCATTGCTTTCTGAAGGACCTCCTTCTCATGCTCTCGTTTCTCAGCTAAGTGCTTCAGGACCTCTGCCTCATGGTTCTAATATGAGATGGTCAACAAATGAGGAACAGAATGCACAATCACTATGCAACTGATTCCTAAACGACCACTTACCTTGCGTCTCTCTTCTGCCGCTTCCAGTTTTTTCTGGATCTCGTCCAGAGATACCTCCTTCTTCTTGGGGGTAGAAAGTGGGAATTCTCCCTTGGCATCTGGAGCAGAAGGACTCAGGATGACTTCAAAAGCCTGTCCTGAGGCACGCTTGTCCAGTTCCTTAACCTGAATATCTGTGAAGGATAAGTCGTTGCATTTAATACTCCGTGCTTGATTTCCTTCGCAGATTGATTTCATTTAAATTACAAATAAAAGTGAAGCATACTGATTTCGAGATTGGAGCTTAGCTGAACTTATTTTCGCATCTTACCTCCAGAGGACGCCATTGCACTTCCAACCTCGATGGGTTTACACACCTGCCAATTGAATGCATATAATAATAATATTAGGAAAAAATGCAGTCGTTTTGCTACTAACGTTGATGCAAATCATGCTTACACAATCTTTTAACAATCTGCCCCTTCCCACATATTAAAAACAAGCCTCAGCTATACAACAGCTATTCTATCAATGAAAAAAGAAAGTAGCTATTGATAAAAAATCCAAAAGCTGAGTTTGCCCCTACTGTGGTATATAAAGAAAAGAAAGAAAGAAAAATATATATGTATGTATGTATACCTATTAAATAACTGTATAAACAATAACTAAAATACACTAAAGGGAGTGGCGTCGCCACAATAGTCATGAATAATTTACTAACTGAATGCTATTTTGGGAAGGAAACAAGCTGTTAAAAATGCAAAAATTACTGCCTATTAAATAGCAATATATCCTTCTTTATGCTGAAAGCCAAGAAAAGGACAAGTCGCTGCCAGCACAACAACCACCGGACCCATCTATTCAGACGTGCTGTCATCATCACCTAATTAAACGACAATAGTTCAATTAAAATATATACTACGGGGTGTACACTCGGGTGAAATGTAGAGAAAACCAATCAGCATCTCTCTTTGTAATGTAACGTTAATGAGATCACAGTGGGCACTGAGAGATTAAACAAAGGGGATATTGTGCAAGAAACGAACAAAGGCAGGCTAATCCGTTGAAGTGATTCGTTAAATATTAAGTATAGGACAAACTTGTCATCTTAAATATGACCTGACAACAAGTCATCACTCGATGGTTGAAAATAAACCTCCAGCCCTTGTGTCTATCCGATGGGATTCAGGATCTCATCTGGAGACAATAGATGGCCGAGATACACCCTGAACCCCCATTATAACAGCCCTCAAAAATCAATGATAACTACAAACTATACTATATTACGTATCAATAAGACCTTATTAATGTTCAAGGATCATGTAAATATGGAATGAAACGCTTACAAATAACGATAGAGGTATTGCTGTCTCACGCATTTCCAACAAACCTGATCACACCCATCTCTCTCATTTCATACCAGACACAACTGCACTGCCCATTGTACAGAATAATCTCAGTGTTGACATGCAAAATTACGGTTCTATGTCTTCTAATCGATGTAATTGATATAACTGAAAGTAAATAACATTATTTGACAGCAAAGTTGGTGCACACATGCACACATAACGAAGACAAAAGGCGTCGAGACCCATTAGATCACCTGTCACTGTACTGTGGGCTATATTATGGAAATGTTAGGATTTTAGGTAAAACAGAAACAATAACTAAGAATATAAGTGATTTGCACTAAAAACAAACCGCAAAATTAACTAGCAGAGCTCAACTAAACGTGAGCCAGTTCGCTAATGTTGAGCTCGACCGTCTGCACAATTCCCTCCAGATGAAACAATAAACACAAAACATTAATGGTCGCGCAACGACAAGCATATTTAGATAGCTCTGCGTGCTGCTATTTTTTAATTACTTATTTAGTTATGGTTAGTTAATTCTCTAACCATATAGAATATTCCAGATGCCCTTGTCTATAATCTACATCCCCTCCCCAAAAAGGGAGGTAAATAAGGGTGTGACTGAAATTAAAATCGCAATCATTTGAATTTTTATACTTTAGATGTCTTCTCTTCCTGTCACCTCAAACACGGTTGAGATGTATTGCAAACATACATTCAACAACAACAAAAAACCCACCTTTAGTTGCAGTTAAAATTAAAGCTGGAGTTCTCCGCGCGCGCAGATTCCTCTCTGCCTCAGCATCAACCGTTCGCGCAAAAGAGGACCAAATTGTGTTACATCATATTTGGACGTGACCAATGAGCTTCGAGTAGAGAATTCTGGGATATGTAGTACGCGATGGAAAAAAATATCTGATTTACTTTTTATATTATTTGCTTAATACATAGGAATGCATTCACATTAAGAATGTACAGTGATTGTTTCTCAAAATAAATAGTCATGCATTATAAATGGATAGCCATTAAACAATTAATTTCTTTTAAATCTTTTTTTTTTTGTATTATGTTTTTATTGAACATAACCATTTTTATTATTTCCACTAACCACTGAACCACACATACAGAACTGTGGGATATCATAGCAAAAGATACATAAAACTGACCAGATATACAGTTTACTAGTGTACAGTGAGTATACTAGTATGCTAGTAGCATATACTAGTTTAAATTACATTGAAAGCTTAATTTAAAGTAGTAAAATTTGACAGCTTGTGACTAGGAAATTATTTTTTCTTTAAGATGAGTCTATAATGGAACAAGCGAGTGCTGACCTCACCCCTATTGTTAGTCATCTCACAACTAGTAGACTACAGCCCAATAACAAAGCAGCGACACGTCTGTGATCTCCTTTAGAAGATGTTTTTGGAGCAAAGCAATATGGCAATTAACAGTTCACTTGGCATTAGTGATTATTTTGCTTCTGTGCTTCAAATGCCTCAGTGAATCCTCTATCAGTGTATGAACTTTAGCTAAATGGCAGAGTTGTTAGTCTCATAAAATATCTCTCTAATATTTTCCTCGTAGGCCTCATATCTGTCCAAAAGTAGCTGTATCATCCTCTGCCAGTCTCCTCCTGCCCCACCCAGGATCTCATTCATCCTGTTTGAGGGGGGAGACATTTTGTAAGCTGCCCAAGGGAAGGGGGAGCAGATGGCACTTAGATGCCTCGCCCTGTCTAGGGTCTCTGGTGTCTTACACAAAGACACAAAGGGAGCTGAGAAACCCCCTGCCAAGGACATATTTTGGCTGTTATCACTGGGGCCAGAGGGTATCATAAAAGCTATATTAAACTAAATTTAAGTGAGTATTAATAAGTTCATCAGCAGGCCTTCTATAACTATAAGATATACTTGCTACACATTTTGCTTCCCACACATGTTGCTGACTGTTTGGAATTAAGCAAAGAATTGTAACACAGACACACATGTTTTATTTTGTGAAAAGTGGGGACATCCCATAGGCATAATGGTTTTTATACTGTATAAACTGTATATTCTATGGCCCTACACCAACCCTACACCTAAGCCTAACCCTCACAGGAAACTTTGTGTATTTTTACTTTCTCAAAAAAAACCTCATTCTGTATGGTTTATAAGCGTTTTGGAAAATGGGGACATGTCCTCATAAGTCACCCTCTCCTTGTAATAGCTGTGTCATACCCATGTCATTATACAAAGTTGTGTCCTGATATGTCACAAAAACATGCCCACATATGTGTGTGTGTGTGTGTGTGTGTGTGTGTGTGTGTGTGTGTGTGTGTGTGTGTGTGTGTGTGTGTGTGTGTGTGTGTGTGTGTCTAAACTTTCTGACAATCAGTCAGACAATGGTAGAGTATAAAAATGTCAATACATCCAAGCATTGATTTTCCTGTGTTATGTGTCGTCCTTATTATTAGTGGGCTAGACCCACTTACAACAGGCTGACACTCGATCTGTTAATATGTTTTTAAAGCCACTTTATCCAGAGACAGATGTGCACTTTGATTGACCCACATGGGCCAGATGTGCATCGATGAATGTATGCTGGAAGACTTTATGGCAAAATATTTTAAGATAAATGCACTGGAAAATCTATTGGCTAGATTGTGGATCGTTCTGCCTGCAGGCAGGCAGACAGATACTGTGTATTTCATTTCCCACTGCTGACAGTGACCCACTTTACAGAACCAATGTGCGACAGATAGACTGCCTCTCTCTCTCTCTCTCTGTGAATCCACACTAGCCTGAATGGGTTGAGCATAAAACACCTCTGCTTGAATGCTAGTATGCATTTAATATGCAGTGCTTGCTTTTTTTAAAGGATTTTCTCCGGCCGTATAGGCTGAAGTGATCTCATTTTTAGTTGGATGCATGGATGATGTCATAAAACGTAATGCCATATAGTGTTATGTAATGTTTCTTCTCTTTGGAGTGGGGGCTGTTATGCTCCTGTAAGAGTGAAGCTCCACCCCTATTTTAGCCACAAAACCATACTGGTTGCACATGCTTTTACACACAAACACATCCCCTCCCAATGTCTCTCTTCTCTGTCTCCCAAAGCCTTTAAGGTAAGTCAAAGGAAACCATTATCTTATTTTGAACCAAAATAAAACAACAAATAGATAAGCCACCTATCTTTGCATATTTATATAAATATGTATATAAAATAAAATGTTACGTGTATATAATATATCTACAATATATGCATATAGAATCAAACTGTCAAAATGTCTGATTTGATCATCATTTCTATATACGTATATTAAAATCTAAATGTTTGGTCTTTATAATAAACTTTATTTTTCTCCAAGGCAAAATATCTAAATTGATCATCATTTCTATAGTTAAGAATTAGTATGTGAGGGCCTGTCAGACTGGCTTTATCACAGTCATCCGTCACTAATATATTAAGCAGTTAATGCAGTGTGAAGCATTAGTTTGCCATCCCATCACTAGGATCTAAGTTTAACATGTGCTCTCTGCCGCCTCCATTAGAGGCTGAATAAGCTGGTGATGAATTATAAATAAATGAAATCTCTGAACTGGATCTTCCAGTCACTCTCCAGTATCTTTTTTTCATTTTGCCCTTGTGACCTAAGTTTAAACGGCTAACCTCCAGTGGATAGACTATGATGTTAAATGTTTAATTAAGGCACATACAGTCAAGGTTATTGTATATTTTGATGCTTATGTAATATGTAATTATATATGCATGACAGCCCAACAGTATTTTTCCCTTTCCCTCTCTTCTGTCTGTGCTTGCAAGGACTAAAGCATGTTAACAAAGTGTTTTTGAAATTGGTGTAGATTTATAATGTCACACATCTGGTGTTATAGAGTATTCTTGATGCTTTCTGTTATTTTCCACACACATCTGTCTCAATATAAAGTAATACTTTAAAATCAGTGAGATATTTTGTCAGAAAGTATTTGATGCAAATGTATGCAGCTTTTTTTCTCCATGCAAGTTTATTTTAGACCACTGCATATAGAATCCCATTTCCACCACAGAAAAAAAAAAAATACAAATACACAATAAAAATTTATCTCACTATTCAGACTTTTTTCAGAAATGGAAGTTTGCATCTCACAATACTGAAATTTTATTTGAATTTTGATATTATGAGAAATTAGTCTCAAAATCTTTAAGTAAAGTTTGAGAAAATTTTATTTGGACAAAATTGAAAATTGAGAAAATTCGATAATTTGAAATGTTAAGTGAAAACTGTTAAAAAAATGTGACCTTTTAAATTGTAAAATATACATAAAAATTTTAAATATCACCTTATGTTTGATTAACTATTGTGGATAATATTCATCCCTAGGCACAATCATTTAGAGGATTTTTACCATAAAGCAGGCTCTTCCACAATCAGATTAAAAATGATATTACACCCAACAATGAGACTAGTCTCTTCACAAGCTAAACTCTACTGCTCTCCTTGGCACTTTTCCTTTTGTGTCTCTCCTAACGGTGCCCAAGTGGAAAAATACCAGCATCTCCTAGGAGGGTGTGCTGAAAGGCTGACGGTTGCTCCAGTATAAAGTTGTAATGTTGGTAGGCGCCTCTTTCAAATTGCACAATGGAGAGGCAGATATCAGCTGCCTAGTTTTCCTCAGCCTAGAACGGCTCGCCAACATTTTAACAAAAGATCTGATTATAACGGTCAGAAAGCGGGTGAGCTGAATACCCGCCTAGTCGGTCACAAGGGATGGGGTAAATAAATTCTGTTAAATCTGTCTCCTGGTTTTTCATCCCTATGCAATGAATGACACCAAACACACTGGAAACCTATCAGGGGACTATACTGTTCTTAACATACAGTATGATAGTAACACCAAGAAATGCTTAAGGCATTTTTGTTTTTAGTTTAACAAAAACACAAAATATCATGCAAAAAAGACACTTAATAATTAATAATAATACAGTCTGTGCAGTCAGATACTGAGTGGAAGCAGAAACCACCGGTGTTCTGAACGCACACATTTGAAGCATGTGCACAGAAGGCTGTCACATGGCATGTGCATAATAAACTAATTTCTCTTTCATGTCTTATTGTGCTTAAACTGTCAAATACAAGTTTATGACATAAAGACTTTGGCCTTTATTGTGATAGGACAGTTAAGTACTGACAGAAAGTGAAGTGGGATGGAGAGCAGGGGAAGGGATCGGGAAAGATCCTCAAGGCAGGATTCAAACTCAGGATGCCCAAAGCACAGCTGGGCTATATGTTGCCATGCTGCCCACGAGGCTATTGGTGCTGACTTTTGCTTGTTTTTAATGGCTTCAGCAGCTTGCTTACTTCATTGTGCTTGACATTCACAAAGTATGTGGGTTGCCTTGGAATAAAAAAACCTTGACCTTGCCACTGACAATGCCATGGTGTTGCTACTCAATTCCCAGAACTCAATTTCCATTTAAATAAGCTGTTGACATACAATTGTCAGTCTCCTATGCTGGGCCATTCAGGCTGTTACCAACTTGAAGCTGCCCTTCTGAGTCAGAACATCAAGTGTCCAGAGGACAGGTCATCCACTTGTGTTCAGTGATTATTTTCAAATGATCCACTCATTCGTTCTCTTTGATGTCTGAAGATATTCAAATCACTGGTTCTCAAATGCAGGTGTACGGAGAAGAAACGGTACTAAATGCAATTAAACAAAATATAGTGCAAAAAAAGAAAAACACTTAATATTTAATAATAAAAAAGTACATTTGATTATAAATTATTATTATTATTTATTGAAGCATTTACATCTGCCTAATTAACTAGTAAATCCTATTTCTTATTGTAAAACCTGCTCCAAACCAGTGATTTAAGCTGTTACAAATTATAAACCAATGAAAAACATTTCCCATCTTGGACCACTATAGCTCAGTAGTAAATCACATATAGGAGTGCATTGAAGTTTTCGCCAAGAGGTATTACTTAATGTTTGTCTGCATGTCTTTTTCCATTATTGCACCTCTGTCTCACTTTTGCTCTCCCCTCCATCTCTTACTCTCACTCTCTCCACCTCAGGCAGTCTGACTGGCACGTTAAACGGCATGTGCCATGCGTCTGAGTGGGTACTGCCACCCCACGCCCCTGAGCTGTAAAAGCTGCCAATTATTTTTCATTGGCTCACATCAACACATCCTCATTTGAGACGACACAACAAATTCCTCTGCCCCACTAGAGCCAAACAGCCACAAAATATTATTAGGCTCAGCACCAAATAAAAGGTCACCCCTCAGTTAAGGTCTACACCTTTATTACGGAAGATCAGAGGGTGCTGTCAACTGCCTGGGGTTGTCACTAATAGCTGTGCTTTGACACAACATGTAGTTATTAACTAATGAAGCGTGCTTCTTGTCTGCGCATGTGGACAGATGTTATAGTATCTCGCTGCTGTGAGGATTTAGCCTTTGTTTTTCAGCTTTGCTTTCACCCTTTCCACACTGTGTCCCTCCATGTTGAGCTTCTGTAAATATGAACAGAATCACGTGATTCATGCAGGCTGCTCTTAGTGTTTGGCCCTCGTCCTAGCAAGATTTCCAAGTAGATCATATAAAAACATACATACGTTCAAAACATATAAGATCGTCACATCTGTAAGTGAGCTTTTTTAGCAATGTGGTGCATTTTCATAGCTGAGCCGGTTTCCTTGGCAACGTGTTGCCATAGCAACGGCACAGGCACCATTTTTCGTTGGCTTGTTATATAAGTGTGAGGCGGGGGGTGGGACTACACTCCCCCACATCATATTTTGGTGGCTACATGCAAGCTAACACCATGATCAAACAGCCAGACACAAAGTCAATGAGTGTGCTAGATGTGCCAATCTGCCATGTTTATCCCTCATATAAATAATAATAGATGCCGCTGACATTTAAAATATGGTGGATCTTGTCATCCATTGCGAAAGTTTTGCCATGGCAAGCACTATATAATGCAATAATATTATACATATTATATGTATGTGTGTGTATGACCCTGGAGCACAAAACCTTAGTCTTAAGTCTTAAGTTGCTGGGGTATATTTGTAGCAAAAGCCAAAAATACATTAGATTTTTCTTTTATGCCAACAATCATAAGGATATTAATTAAAGATCATGTTCCATGAAGATGTAAATTTCCATGTAAATTTCCTACTTCAAATATATAAAAACTTAATTTTGATTAGTAATATGCATTGCTAAGAACTTCATTGGGGCAACTTTAAAGGCAATTTTCTTAATATTTAGACTTATTTGCACCCTTAGATTCCAGATTTTCAAATAGTTGTATCTCGGGCAAATACAAACCATACATCAATGGAAACCTTATTTATTCAGCTTTCATATGATGTATAAATCTCAATTTTGAAAAATTGACCCTTAAGACTGGTTTTGTGATCCAGGGTCACATACATATTGCATTATATAGTAAATACAAAATATCCATAACATTGATTTCTCCAGTGAAAAAGTAATCTAATCTGATTTTAGGAAAGAAATATTCACATATCAAACACCATTTACAAGTGAAAGCAGTCCAAAACATGTATTATTATGTATTATGGTCAGAAGCAGCAATCTTAAAACAACTTGATGGATTTGTTTCTTACAAACACAGCTTTTCTGTCACTGGAATTTTACTGAAGTTGAATTGGAGACATGTGGAGTACTTTGGACAAATTATTAGAATGTTTTTTTATCAGCTGTTTGGACTCTCATTCTGATGGCACCCATTCACTGTAAATTATCTATTGGTGAGCAAGTGATGTAAATTTCTTTAAATCTGTTCTGAACTTTTCCTTTTAGGAACATTTTAATAAGCAAATTCATTAAGTGGTATATGTTGTGGATTTTAGCACAGCTGGAACAATTGTGTTGACCACTAAGAAGCCTCAGAAATTGGATATAGACTTCAGCCCATGCAGAATCAAATGAGTTTATCCAGTACTAACTCTGTTTTCTTACCCCAGAGGGAAGTTGTACTTCAGCTTACTGTTATGTGATACAGTGGAAGCAGATGCTTAATAACACATACACAAAATGTAGGCAACATTGTGTATCACTTACATTATGCATTTTGTTTGGTACTGTACTAATTTGACGGATTCAAATTCGAAAATGATTTAATAGATGAATATACGTTGATAATTAAATGACCAAGGCCAAACTCAAATTCTTAAGCATCCTTTTCATTGCAGATTCGTCACAGATGTTGTCTCAAACTGTCAGATGGGCAGGTGTTTAATAAGATCATGATTAGATCATAATTAGAAGTCTCCTTTAAGCTTGATTGGATGGAGTCTGGATGTTGTCCTCACCAAGCCTGCACTAGAGCGCCAAGAGTAGGAGGGACTCTGTTGTCAGCAGTATGTCACTGTCATCTCAGTTTAGTAATCAGTCAAAGTGAGACTGTATGATGAGCTTTATATGAAGACATTAAGGACGATTAACTAAGAGTGTGACAGAAAAAATACTGAGCAATGTCAGTGGTTTTCTATTTTTCATCTGTTTTGACCTATTAGGCCTGTAAAAAGAAAAAAAAATGTATACATATTTTTATTCAATGTTGGAATTCATTTTTTTTAACAGTAAACTTCTGTTGTGCAGCACTTGTTTGCAAAAAATAAAAGGGTTTACTTTAATTTGATTAGGATAAATTAATGTTTTCTGATTAAAAAATAAGAAGAACATTTTATAGAGCCCTATTGTTTACAAAAAAATTATAGGTTTAAAATACAGGCCTGTGGCTCTTAATTTCTTTTTATTAATTCACCATTTGTAAACTTATGTTTACTGTTCATGTTTTAGAAATATCAATAGCATTTTTATTAAAACTATATTCACTGAATGTAATCAAAAAAATCAAGAATCGAACCAAGAATCAAATCGAATCGGGACATCTGAATCAATACCCAATATTATGCACACACACACACACACACACACACACATATATACACACACACACACAAAATAACAGACAGAACAAAATTTAAGGTGTTTTCTATGGTGTACCATATTCTGGGGCAAATTATTCCTTCAAACAGTTAATGAACTTTTCACCACAAGACTTTTCTCAGAAGCTGCACTGTTGTGACTTGTTTCCTTCAAATCTAGATTAACTTCGACTGCCAGGCCTCACAAAGCACTCAGCGATCTGCAGAGCATCTCTGCATCAGAGGATTTTTTTTCACCCTGACTTACATGTTTATATCCACTGCTTGGATCCCTTACCCAGAAATAAATTGCTTTTGACCGTAGAGCCTGCTAAGATCAATCCATTTGTATTGATTGTGTACTTAAGAACAGCTTCGCATGCCTCTTTACTTCCTGTAAAAAGCCAAGCTAAATATATTATGGCATATGTGTATGACATTAGACGTTTATTGCATTGAAACACATGGTCACCCTCTTATTGTTTCATATTGACAACAAATAGCATGTAGCTTGCAATGTCCACGCGTGAAGAGTGGCTCCACCTGGTGGTGAACAGCAAGACGTAATGCATTTAAATGGGTTCTGAGGTACGGCAGGTTTCAATTGTTTTTCTCATACTGGCCCCTTTCAGTATAATACATTTTTGATATTTGTGTGTATACAGGTACAGCTTCACTGACTTTGTAATGTTAGATACAATACACACATTGTGTGACTTCATCGATGAGTTTTTAACAGCACAGTTACTGTAGTGTAAAAACAAACAAAGAAAGGCATTTGATCCCAGTTTGGCAATTACAACATATTACACTGATACATTTACAGTTATCAGTGAAGAGTATAAATAGGACGATACTGTAAAATAAACACAGAGTATTAAAATAGACAAAAATTGGAATCCCAAAGCACCCCACACTTCATAAATAATTACCAGTTTCACATGTATTTTGACATAGACACTAAAAAAGATCTCTCTGGACTTGTCAAACATCACAGTCATATCCCTCTCATCAGTTTGCATGTTTAGACTATATAGACCTTTAAAAGGCTATGGCTCTTAGACATCCTCACACCACACATTCAAAAAAAAAAGGTACAAGTACTCTTTTTTTTTATCCTATAGTTTGGATTAGCTCAATTATTCAAACTCGAGTTTGAATCAAATTGACATCAAAGATATACTAAACATAAACATATATTGTACACTCCGTTCGGTAAGCACACTCTATACAAAACTCTGTACAACACATAAAGTATGAGAGTTTATAGAGAATACAAAGAGGACCTTTTTTTTTTTTTTTTTAATAAAATCCTTTGGACACTGAGATTAAATTTGTTTAGCATTTTATTTATTTTAATACACTGAACCATTCAAATTTAGATAAAAAAACCTGTCTGTAAAAGGGCATTTTGAATAATTATTAAAACACTGCTAATTAGTTTTTCCTAGTACTGTATACTCTTAATTTTATGATTAATTATACTTCCCTTTCTGATTTATCCTTTTTCATACCGCATTTCATGTTTGGCAGTTCTGATATTTGTATTTGTAATTATTTGTATTTCAATTTTTTTTGCAAAGTAATTTTATGTTCTTTTTCAAATGTATTGTTATTATTGTTATTATTATTATTATTCTGAAGGCTGAAGATAATGCTACATGATGCTTGAATAAAAAAAATAAAAAAAACATCTGTTCATATTCGTTCATGGTTACCCTTTCCAAAAACTGAGGCGATATTCATAGACAGATTACTAAGATCACATAATATCATACAATATCAAACCACAACTGAATGTACACATAACTCACAATAGTTATTATTGGATAGAAAGCTCATAAAAAGAACAGCATTTTGTCAAACAAATGCGTCAAATTCCTTAAAGCATTCCCAAGCAGGTCCCCCCATGTTTTGGCTTGTCTGTGTTAAAAAAAAAAAAAAGTGAGGATTGCTCTTCCACATCCTCTTGCAATATTCTGCATCCTTTCCTGTTTTTTGGACATTCTGTTTCTTTTCATTGCACCGACCCTTTGAAGAACTTGTCCTTCATTTCACATTTTAGCTGCCCTCTGTTGCTTCCTATAATGCAGTCTGACAGGCATCAGGAACAGTCGGTAGAGGATGAGCTCCAGGGGAGAGGCGGGGGCGGCTGAGGCCCCATCTCTGCGGTCTAGGAGTCGACTCAGCCACCTAGGAACCCTCTTTCACCTCTGGGCTCTCTGTAGGAGTGGGGGGTTCCTCCGTAGACGGGGACTGAGCATCACCTGGACCGTCTGAAACAAAGAGACGTAAAAAATGACTGAGGAATAAAATATGTTTTTGTTGTTCATTATTGAAATTATCATTACACCTAATAACAGTTCACACACTTTTTGAATTTCCTTCAGATTTCCAATCAGTTGTGATAATTGGATAAGGATAATAATAATTCAAAGAATGTGTGATTCACTAATGAATCATTTGTAAACTAGTTTGATCAATTCATTAAGAAGAACTGACTCTAAACACTGATTCATTTTAGATGGAATAGCTAATTTTACTCTGTACAAGAACAACAGTTTTCGAATACATATTACATAACTAAACATAATTAGGGGAAAAAATTATTCCTTTCTGTGACTTTTCCAGACTGCAAAATAAATATTTCCCGGTTTACCATGACTGAGGAAACCCTATGTAATTAAGTATATGCATCAATAATATAATAATTGTTTACAATATTTGTAATATTTACCTTATTTTCACATTTTCAATATTTTTTGTCCATTTAGAGGTTATCATAAAAAGCTAATAGTCTAAATGTCTATAAGCCTGTATATAATTGCATACACATGCCATTCAAAAGTTTGGGATCAGCAAGAAATGTTTTTTAAAAGAAGAATCTTTTGCTCATCAAGGCTGCATTTATTTGATCACAAATAGAGAAGAAAGCAGTAATACTGTAAAATATTACTCCATTTCAAAATAAATGGATAAAAATGAATAAAATATATTATATTCCTGCGATCCAAAGCTCATCAACTGTTTTTTCATCAACCATTACTCCAGTCTTCAGTGACACATTATCCTTCAAAAATCATTCTGGTTTATTATCAACATGCTGATTTATTATCAGTGTTGGAAACAGTTGCGCTGCTTATATGCTTAATACATGTGATACTTTTTTCAGGATTCTTTGATAAAAAAAAAAGCATATTCAAAATAGATATCTTTTCTAACAACATACCTTAACTATAACTTTTTTATCAATTTAACACCTCCTTGCTGAATAAGTATTAATTTCTTTCAATTCTTAAAAAAAATTATCCCAAACTTTTGAACAGCATTGTATTTTTAAAATAAAATATTTTAGGATTGAATTCAATAAATGATTAGAAAATATTCTTATTTAATAAAAATGATATATACAGTACTGTTCAAAAGTCTTAGGCCAATATTATTTTCACCAACAAAAAAAGGTTGAAGTCAGTTATTTCTATCGTTTGTTGTTGTGTGTCAGTAAGAAAATATCAGTTTACATTTCCAAACATTATTTTTGCCATTAATTGTAATAATCCAGTGAGATTTTTGTTTGCACAAAGAGTCTGACAGCAGCCAGTGCTCCACACAGAGATCTGATCTGATCATCATCCAGTCCGTCTGGAATAACATCAGAACAAACTGAGACAGACTAAATCCAGAAGAACTGTGGCAATGTCTCCAAGATGCTTCAAGAAACCTACCTGCAAAGCTCCCTGAAAAACAATGCGCAAGTGCACCTAGGACAAAAGCTTTTTTTAATCGCATAGTGTTGTCACACCAAATATTGATTTAAAGTAGTTAAGTTAATAGAAGTTAATTAATAAAATCTATTTATAGCATTATTTTTGACGGCATCCTCACTTTACAGCATTTTTAAACAAGTGCATAAAGCTTTGCACAGTACTGTAGCTTTACAGGTTTCTTGAAGCGATCGTCCCACAGTTCTTCTGGATTTAGTCTGTCTCAGTTTGTTCTGTTTCTTCATATTATTCCAGACGGACTGGATGATGATCAGATCAGATCTCTGTGTGGAGCACTGGCTGCTGTCAGACTCCTTATGCAAACAAAAATCTCACTGGATTATTACATTTAATGGCAAAAATAATGTTTGGAAATGTAAACTGATATTTCCTATTGACATATTGGCACTTTTTTTATTGGGTTAAAATACTAGTGGCCTAAGACTTTTGCACAGTATTGTATGTAATAAAAATTATTTATAATTAAATATATTTATTATAATGATTATATAAACAATCATTCATTATAATACATAAATTATATGTTTATTTTTATAATTATATACATTTTTATAAATTTTTATTTTATTAAATATTTATTCTCATGTATTCTTATAAATAATATACATAGTTGAAAAAAGTTACCTGTGAGGGATAGTTCTGCCAGTTTAAGAGGCAGGTCAGGTGGGACTCCAACAGGAGACCCCAGGATGTCGGGCAGTGCGTTGCGACGCCCAGAGCGGCCCGATGAGGCAAAATCCAACACCGGCTCCACTTCAGTCATCTCTAAAGAAAACACAGAGCTCACATGAGGCTTGCAGTCAATACATAACACATATTTATCCAAATACTGTACATGCATTGTCTTTTCTGACCACTAGATGGCACCCCAGAAATTGTTTCTCACCCACAGGAGGAACAACAGAATTATATAAGCAAACGTTTTTATGCTTGACCCATCTCGATTGTTCCACCGTGGCCCAAGGCGTGTCTTTCACCAGCACAAATAGGCCACTCAACAGAACGCAAAGCCTTCCCAAATCACTCTCCATTCTCTCTCAGTCAGGAAGCAGTTGCCTTGGCAACAGGATGGATCACCTATATTGCATAGCAACAGGTAATCTCTTCTGACAAACAGTGCTGAGATGCACTTTTGCTCTGTTTTCTTTTGACACAGCTGTTGCCACAAGTAAGCTATTTTTCCACGTGAGCCCAGTCTCTGTATATGCACTCACATGCATGTGTACGTGAACACCTGGGTGACTTGACCATATGCATGCATTCACTTGCACTTGCTTGCCCAAAAATATGTCTGTGCATAAATATAACAAAACTTGCATGCCACGAGTGCATCTTCAGACCATCAGGACAAGCATCAATCCCCTGATTACATCAAGGCCTGTTCAACTGGTTTATAAGACCTGGTCAGGTCACACACTCTGTCAATGCAACTTTAAAAAAACAGCCCAATAAACGAGTGTGTATATACAGTATAAATAAATCATTAACACCTAAAGCCATGCTGAACAGGAACTGAAAATTGAAAGTAGGTCTTTAATGCAGAGATTGTCTTTGACACATATTACCAAAGATAACATATCTTTATGGGAGACATAAAACGTCACACTTCATTTGTTTTGATGGCATGATTCAAGTGTTTATTACAGTGTAAAGGTAGTATAATTTACACATAAGTTTTTATACACTGAACCTTTGCCCTCTGAGCATTGCAATTATTGTTTATACTTACACATAAATATACACCATTGAATATCGCATCATGCCATTTTATTATTTTCCTAAGCACCTTTTTGGCTGGTGGAAGATAAAACAACCATACAACATTGATAAACTAAATATAAATGTGGCCATAATTTTACAGCCTACTACTAATGGTCAAAAATGTAAATTCAAGGCTCTCTCAGCCAAGGAGCTCAAAAACTCTTCTCAGGCTATTAAAGGAATAGTTCAACAGATTTGGAGACATGGATCCAGTGGATCCTCTGCAGTGAATGGGTGCCGTCAGAATGAGCATTCCAACAGCTGATAAAAACATCACAATAGTTCATAAGTAATCCACATGACCAGTCCTTTAATTAACATTCATTAAGCACTGTTTACATGTAAAAACAGTACAAAACTGTTCTAAACAAATGAGGCTGTAAATTTAGTTTTAGGAGGACAACAGAGGATGGACCTTTTCACAAAAAAATAAGTGTTATTATGGATTTTGGCCAGAAGCGAAAGTTTAAAGTTAAAACACCTAAATGATTGGGTTGTTCTTACAAACATGCTGCTTTTCACTTCACAAAACATTAATTGGGAGACTGGAGTCCAATGTGAATTGCTTGTTGCGAATGATTGTGGTTTTTATCAGCTGTTTGGACTCTCATTCTGACGGCACCCATTCACTCCAGAGGATCCATGGGTGAGCAAATGCTGTAATGCAAAATTTCTCCAAATCTGTTCTGTTAAAAAAAAAAAACTCATCGACATCTTAAATGGCTTCAGGGTGAGTACATTTTCAGCAAAATGTCATTTTTATAATATATAAATTCTATTCACTGGTAAAAGCACAGCTAGGCATCAGTCCCTCTCTCATTCTGTTGGCAGGGAGCCTGACTAGCTGTGGCTCTTGTAGTTTTATAATCCATATTGTATGAAGCTGGAGGATTACGGATGAGAGACAGCACTGGAGTGGATCCACTGCACTCTCAGCTACACTTCGTATTTATTATTATTTATTTAAACGCCTTTATTTAAACTTCTCATTCTCACTTGCTTAACCACAGATTTTCAACTAAACTAGATGTCATTGCCTTAACGTGTAAGATACAAAGAACATTTTCTCTTAATTTCATCCAAAAACTCACCCAAGAGTCGCACACACTTTTATACTAGTAGATAATTAGATGGAAAATGTATAATCTTTTGCTTTCGGTAAGTGTGTGCCTGTTTCACGCAACGGCAGGAAACAGAGAATAAACAAAGTTCACAGTCACTGATTAACATTTTATGTACAAGTTGGAGAAGTGCAAAAAAGACAACAGAAAAGATGATGTTATGTGAAACTAAAAAATAAAAGAGTTTAATGTTTTTGAAAGAGGTGTCCTATGATCATCAAAGCTGATTTTATTTGATGTTGTGAAATATTATCAGAATCAGAATGATCTTTATTGCCAGGTATGTTTACACATACGAGCAATTTGTTTCCATGATAGAAGCTCCGCAGTACAACAGAATGACAGCTACAGAACATAAAACACATAATAAAAGAATAAAAAAAAATACAAATACAAATAACTAGGTAAGGAATGACAATATACAAATTGACAATTGTAGGTAGGTATATTACAAAAAGCAGTTATGTATGTACAGGTATTTTATGTGCAAAATTTAAGTGTACAACTAAGTATGTGTGTTAGATAAATAAGTGTATGTGTATATAAATATAAAGTGTAGTGTGTTCCACAGTTATTATCAATTGTTCATTAGATGGATTGCCTGAGGGAAGAAACTGTTCCTGTGTCTGGTTGTTCTGGTGCTCAGTGCTCTGTAGCATCGACCAGATGGCAACGGTTCAAAGAGGGAGTGTGCTGGATGTGAGGGGTCCAGAGTGATTTTGCCAGCCCTTTTGCTCACTCTGGATAAGTACAGTTATTACACTTTAATTAAAATGTGATTTATTCCTGTAATGACAAAGCAGACATTTCTGCAGTCATTACTCCAGTCTTCAGTGTCATTGTTATTATGTTATAGAAAAGTATACAATTATTATAAATACTTAATATTTTTGTAAAAGGTGTGATATGTTTTTTTAAGGATTCGCTTATGAATAGAATGTTCAAAAAATAAATTTATTAGAAATAGAAATCTTTTGAAACCTCTGTTAATTCTGATCAATGTAATGTGTCCTTGCTGAATAAAAGTTTTAATTTCTTACTTGCTTACTTAAAAATTTGAACATTAACTAGAAAACGAATTAACCCAGTTATCAAACCAACAATAATACTGAATATATCTTTAAAAGATATGTTTTGTACTTTTAAATCATACTGTACTGAAAAATTTGATGCCAACAATGGCTTTTTTATATAAGGTTCATTATAGAAATATTTACTCCTGTGATGGCTATTTTACCTGTGAACCTGTTTGTCCCTGACAACTTGGTTTTTGCTTAAAGATAAATCTGTAAATAACTCTTCGTTTGAGCAGCTTGTGCAAAATTACACCATCTGTACTTGTTTGCTTTCTCACACAAATAGTCAAAGAAAAGCAAAACACAATCTGTGTTTCGGTAAAAGAAACTAACCTGCTGTATATGTTAAACATGGCGCAGGTTGAATGCACTTTCTTTGGATGATGGGTTTGTTTTTCTATCAGACTCACATGATCAGTCACGCAACAGCTGGGAGCCCAAAGCAATGACCTTCAAACTGAAAACCTAATTCTGTTAGAGGAGACAGAATGCACCCAGATTACTGATGCTACATTCTGTTGAAAGATGTCATTTCGTAATTGTTCTATAGCCACAGAAAAGCAAAATATCAAGCCAGATATCCATCATTGTTAGTGTCTGTCCAACAAGAGTGCAAAGAGAGAGTGTTGCATAAGATGCACGGGAAGTGACAGACTTTATTTGACAGGCTATGTTAACAAATAGAGGTGGACCGCAAGGGTCACTTCACTTCTCCAAGCATTCACACTGAACAACTCTGGCCACACTTTGGGCATGGCCTCATAGTGTCGACACATTTAGACACTGCATTAGGGCAATCTTAGTATAACAACAAGGGACGAGACTAAAGTGATGTTAAGAACTGTAAGAACTTAAGATTTTTCTTTCGCTTAATTTCCCTGTAATCGAGTGTCTAGATGAAAATAACATAGAACATTTTAACTGTGAGCGTTATATTTTATTTAAAATTCAGGCCTTCAAAAATTGATCTTAACTCTGACAGAGTGAGGACGTGAATCGGAGCTTAACTGGAGCAGATGATGTCATGTTAATTCTATTAATTATGTTTTACCATAAAAAAAATCTAGTGACAATGCCTCACTGGCCAGATAATGACTTCTCAGGTGGTGTTGTGTATGAAGGTACTTCCTCTACTGGTTTCACACAGACTTCCAATGCATCATAATCCATTGTCTAATGGTCTGGAACTAATTCATGTGAGCTTTCGAAATAATTAGGCAAATTCCTTGCTAGAAATAGAATCATACATTGAAAAAAATTAAACAATGAATCAGTTTACTTCTTTCGGTTGTTCCAACGTGCAGGACTGTGGAACATTATCAACAAAGAAGGATATACAGTATGCTGCCCCTAAAAATCTGATGAGATAAAAGCATCTCAGTAAACAGTATGTTACACAAATATTGAATACGGTTATGGTTTGATCCTTACAGCCAAATACTGTTCATCAGCACTGACTGTATATTTGACAGTTTCTAACTGTATTTCATGTCAATTTAATATACAAACCTATTCAATCTGCAATCCATTTCTAATTATAAAAAAATGTGTGATGACGCAAATGGGACACATGATGATTTTAAAGTTCAAAATGGGCCTCTCTGGCAATTGTATCCAGCAATAAATTAAAAACAGAGCACAGTGTTACCTAGAAACACAAAATACAAGGTAACGTGCAGGATAATAAAATATGAAATAGCTCTTGTTTTTTTTTGTGTTATTTTTTTCATACATTTAAGCAGGTAATTTTTGTGTTATCTTATGAGCAGGTTTTTTTTGTGATATGTAAGATAAAAATTAAATTATAAAATGTTCTAAATTATTAGGTGATTATTGCTTTTTGCTTATATATATATACATACACATATACATATATATATATATATATATATATATATATATATATATATATATATATATACATATACAGTATATATATTTATATATACATACACGTTTATATATATATATATATATATATATATATATATATATATATATATGTGTGTGTTTGTGTGTGTGTGTGTATATAAGTAAAAAGCAAATGTTTTTTGAACATTTTAGAATTTAATTTATATATATATATATATATATATATATATATATATATATATATATATATATAAACCAGTTATATTCATTGAAGTCTACTCCAACATTTTCTTTTTTCATTTTTACATTGAATGTATTAAAGTTGCCCTCGGGTTACAGCTGAAATTGATCTGACAGCAGTACGTGCACATGTAGAAACGTTCATGTTGCACACGCGTCCCCTGATACCTCACATTTGCGCTGATATATCATCAAATATCGCAGTTCAACAGTTTTAATCTTAATAAATGCGTTTATTTATATATGTATAACTGTGCTGTCATCCTTATTTGATTTTATTCAATAAAAGGGGTGTTTATTCTCCCGATAAATCACAATACCAGAATTAGTCTTGAATGAATTTCAATGCAAATGATCGTTATAGCAAAGCCTCGAACAACGTCAGTGTTTCACCTTAATAATGATAATGAATGGATTTCATACACTGTGATGAAACACTAAGCTCGTGCAGAGCTCAAACAGCGGAAGAGGCGAGAACTTACCAGCAGCGTAGAAAGATATCCACAATATCCCTGACTGATGCAGATTATTCACGGCACTGATACATTAATGCACCGTTTTTACGGGAGACGGTGTGTTTTGAAAGCACCTGTCCCAATCCTCAGATTTGACAACATTTCGGCTCCCGTTTGCGATCGTGATTTTAGAGAAATAATTGACAGAGAGGCAAAGAGGACGATACCAATAATTATTCGTAGGGGAGACGGTACACTGCACTGAGAATGAATACTGGATAAAATCGTTGTTAATTCAAATATCCATGGCGTTAAGATGGCAAAATAACGATATTCTGATTATTGTTTATTATTTATCATATATGTGTTTTTTTTCTAAAATCGGATTAACGTTAGATTGATTCATAAAGTCAGAGAGGTGGGCCCGTGTTAAATGAAGCATACTCTACTGCAATTTATTATTATTATTAATGTTGTTGTTGTAAAGCCGTTTATATTTTGTTCTAAGCTTACATTTCAAAAAAAATATTCATAACCGATATTAATAAGAGATTAACAATATTAAAATACTTTATTTTAGGCTGCGTAGTTATATTATATATATATTATATATTATATATTATAACGTATTACATTATAATAGCCATGTTTGCTTTTTTGCATATGGACTTCAGCAAAAGCAGGAAACTAATATAAACAAGCCTTAGCTTAAAATCCTTAAGTAATATAAACATAGTATTTCAGAATACATAACATGCCACAAAAATATTGCATTTATACATCGATGTGTTTTTTTTTATTATTATTATTATTATAATTTTTATTTTTATTGTTTTGTTCAATATATTAGTTTATGGAGGAATCGCGAAAGAAGGACCTTTATTATGAAATATAACGCATTGCTCGTTATATTATATAGAGTCGACACCTTCAAACACCGGAATGAACTGACAGAACGAGAAATAGCTACTGCTGTAACGTTAACTGACTGTCAGTTAGTTCGTCTTCTGAAAGTGGTTTGGAGTCGTTTGTTTATTAATACAGAATGGGAGCCTGTATGGCGTTGTGCTCTCTTGCGAGCTGTGTAAGTGTTCTGTTTTATTTTTGAATGTTAAATTTTTAATGTTTAGCAAACCGAGCTGCTAACGTTAAGTTACCTAACAGTGTCGCTAAATCATTAACGTTAAGTGAACCGAAAATAGAGAACAATATAACTAAGACAACATATTTATAAAAGGTTAACGTAATGGACGGCGATATTTAAATAGAAAACGTGTGGTTTCGAAGAGATGTTCGCTAGAAAACAAAAGCACACGGAAGTGTACTTACATTAAACGTTATATTGAGATTAATCATAGCAGAGATCATCTATGACTTGCTTACAGATAACAGTCATTTAAAGAAAGTATACAGCAATGCAAGGGATGATAATCCCAAATCAGATATTAATGGTTTTTGTATTATGCAGTATTTGGTGTGATTTATTCTTGTAGCTTCGATGTGTTTTATTTAAGATGATTAGTTATATAATCGGGTTATACAGGTTTTCAGTTTTCAGAGTCAGTTTTTGTAACTGAGAATAAGAATTTGAGAACTTCGTTCATTTTCAGAGAACTGAAGCTTAATACTTAGAAGTTTAATACTTAAGTGTAAAAGTGAAGGAATGTAGATTAACTGAGATTTGTTAACAAGCTGAATTGCTTTCATCTGCTGGTTTTCAGAAATTTGGTATATTCAGTTTTGCATTTGTAACCCAAGCCATGCTGCTTGAGCCTCTTTCTGTAAATGTTTATCTACTTGCTGGTACAGCACACACTCCAAGAGAGTCAGATCTACTCTAAGTACAGTTCAAATACAAATACAAAGTACAAATACACTTTACATTATGGTTAAGATTGGTTATGATGTGTTGCAAAAGCAGTGTTTTTATTGGATGCTTATCATTTGTGCCAGTAAGACAGACTTAGTCTTTTTTGTCTTCAGTACAATCTTCCTTTTTGCTTGATCAATAGAAATATGAAATGAGTGACTATATATATATATATATATATATATATATATATATATATATATGTGTGTGTATGTGTTTGTGTGTATTTATTTATTTATATATATATTTTATTTATTTTTATTTTTCTTGTTAGATTTCCTCATTGGTTAATCAGCTGATCAGACACTCCTAGCATGAGTAATGGTCATGGTGATTGTTAAATGAACTTTTATTCAGTGCACATGACTGGATTTCTTAGGATCAAAGTCTTTAATGATGATTTCCTCACTGTTTCATGCAACAGAACAATCCTTCTTCCTGCTGCAGTCATATACTATTTAGGCCATGAATGGAATACTTTAATGGGGGTAAATCAATTATATCCAATAAAATGATTTTTCATATAGCCCATGAAAAAATTATAGTAATTTCTTTACTAGTCTTTGAAATGTAATTATACATGGTTCATATTTACACACCCTGTAGGTTCTCATAATCCCCAAAAAACATTTTGGGCAAAATTAAATTTTTATTCATTCAGGTTCACCAAATAAAATGATTATACATACATACATATAGGTGACCCTGGACCACAAAACCAGTCTTAAATCACTGGGGTATATTTTTAGCCATAGCCAAAAAAAAAAAAAAGAAAAAACTTGTATGTATCACAATTATCGATTTTTCTTTTATACCAAAAATCATTAGGATATTGAGTAAAGATCATGTTCCATGAAGATATTTCGTAAATTTCCTACCGTAAATATATAAAAACGTAATTTTTGATTAGTAATATGCATTGATAAGAACTTAATTTGGACAACAGGCGATATTCTCAGTATTTAGATTTTTTGAAACCCTCAGATTCCAGATATTTAAATAGTTGTATCTCGGCCAAATATCATCTGATCCTAATAAACCTTACATCAATGGAATCAATATTCCACTACACTTAAGACTGGTTTTGTGGTCCAGGGTCACATATATATATATATTATGATTTTTACAAACATTTTAAGCAGGACAGCTTTCAGCATTGCTAATAAGATTTTTTTTAAAGCATATTACAATGATTTCTAAAAGATCATATGACACTGAAGACTGGAATAAAATTTCATCTTTGTAGTCAAAGGAATAAGTAATATTTTAAAATGCAATAAAATTTTAAACATAAAATATTTACTTTAAAAGAAAAATATATATATATTTTTAAAAACTCTTATGACTGCAAATGATCTTTCTTCAGTGCTATATATATAAAATTGTAAAATGTTTTGGATATTCTTTTGTGAACTATGGCAATTAAACAAGAAATGCTTGAACTGGTGAAATGATTGCTCTTTCTCTCACTCCCTCCACGTTACAGGCCTCGTGTTTGTGTGGCTCCGCACCATGTCTCCTCTGTGGCTGTTGTCCTTCTTCCAATAACTCCACAGTCACCCGGCTGGTCTTCTCTTTCTTCCTCCTCCTGGGGACACTGGTGTCTGTAATCATGATCTTGCCTGGCATGGAGACGCAGCTCCGCAAGGTGGGCCCCCCATCAGTCTTTATCTTCCTCACTTGTGCTTTCAGTGCATCTGTTAATTGTCTGTTTTTAATGTCTCTTCAGATTCCTGGCTTTTGTCAAGGAGGAACCACAATTCCAGGAATCGAGAACCATGTTAACTGCGATGTGGTTGTAGGCTACAAATCAGTGTATCGCATGTGCTTTGCTATGGCATGCTTCTTTTTCCTGTTTTCCGCAATCATGATTCGTGTAAAGAGCAGCAAGGACCCTCGTGCCACTATTCAGAATGGGTAACCCTGATTTATTATTTGTGTACCATTATATAATTATGCTATTGTTACTGTATCCTTTACTAAATGAAATGAAATTTGCTTTTTTTTGCTTGACTATTTTGTCAGGTTCTGGTTCTTCAAGTTTCTGATACTTGTTGGCATCACTGTTGGAGCCTTTTTCATCCCGGATGGAATGTTTCATGATGGTACATTTTAGGTTCAACTATTCTGTTAACAGCACATAATAGAACAATTTCCATTTTCATATATGCACTTTGGGAAATACATAAAAGCAATGACAACATGACAATGATGTTCAGCTGTAAATGCAGCAGTAGTCATGATAATGTTATTCTGGGAAGCCATTGTCATATCGCAGGACTAAATTCCAAGGGATGCAGAAAACGCCTGGTCTTCTGCAGGGAAGAAGTCAATTACTTTTTAATGACTATTTTGAATGTTATGAGATGCATGGGAAAAGACCTTATTGAAATTGGAATCAGATGTTATTATTTTTTCATAGCATATTGCATTACTGTCTTGCCAGAATTCTCATGGTGTGGAATTAAAGATGCAGAACATTGTGTTTAGAGATCACGGTTAACTTCAAAAACAAGATCTTGACATTAGTATGTTTCATTGTGAATTTAAGTATGAAATTAAAGGCCCTTCAGAGATGCATGTTTTATTAAACATAGTTCTAAATGTAGTTTAAAGTGTTCACCAAAAAACTAAAATTCTGGCATCATTTACTCCCTCTCATGTCTTTCCAAACCTGTAGGACTTTCCTTTTTTTGTGGAACACAAATTAAGATATTTTGAGAAATGTAAAGAAAAAGTAACAGTAAAACAGTAAAAGTCCGTTGTCACCAGAAGTGTTTGGTTAACAACATTATTTTAAATATCTTTGTTTGTGATTCACAAAAAAAAAAAAAAAAGTCATACAAGTTTGGAACGACGTGAGGGGGTGTAAATTATAACAGAATTTTCATTTTTGGCTGAACTTTTTTTTTGTGACATTTTGATGAAAGAAAAAATAATAAGCACACACATAAAACCATTCAAAAGTTTTTTGAAAGAAAATATACTTTTATTCAATGCATTGAATTTATCAATGTTAACAAAATATTTATATTTTAAATAAATGTGGTTCTTTTGAACTGAAACCTGAAATAAAGTACAACGGTTTCCACAAAATATTAAGCAATACAAGTATTTTCAACACTAAAAATAAAAATATTTATTTAGCACCAAATCAGCATATTAGAATGATTTCTGAAGGATCATGTGACACTGAAGACTAGAGTAATGGCTGCTGAAAATTCAGCTTTGTCATCACAGGAAGAATTACATTTTATTTCACAGTTACTATTTTTACTGTATTCTTAATCAAATAAATGCAGCCATGGTGAGCATAAGAGATTTCTTTCAAAAACATATAAATCTTACTTATCCCAAACATTTGAAGATCATTGATGTTCATTTATTAAGATAGTAAAAAGGCTTGTTTTTATGTTTTATTATATTTTATGTTGAGGTTAGGCACATTTAACCAGTATGCTACTGAAGCATAATTTTTCTTCTTTTTTTTAATCACAGTCTGGTTCTACTTCGGTATTGTGGGCTCCTTCATGTTCATCCTGATCCAGCTCATCCTCCTGATCGACTTTGCCCACTCCTGGAATGAGGTGTGGGTGAGGAATGCTGAGGAAGGCAACAGCAAGTGTTGGTTCTCAGGTACGTAGAGAGCAGATACAATGAAAGACACCCTGTTCATCCCAGTAGGTTTACAAACAGGTGTGTCCAAATCCACTCTTTTCAGAGAAAGAAACCTGATACTGTTTTCTATGTCCACAGGTCTGTTGTCTTTCACTGTCCTGCATTACGCCCTGGCCTTTGCAGCAGTCGTGTTGTTTTATCTCTACTACACCAAACCAGACAACTGTACCGAACACAAGTTCTTCATCAGCTTCAACCTTATTCTCTGCGTCATCATATCTGTGGTTTCAGTTCTGCCAAAAGTGCAGGTAAAAGGGAAGTGCTAAAGCAGGTTTAGTGCTTTTCCCGTCTCAACTCTGCACCCAATTTCAAAACATTGATAAAAGGCCAAACAACTCCATCAACCCTCTACAATGTCAGTGCAAGGTTGGGGGTTCGATTCCCCGGGAACACATGATAGGTAAAAATTGATAGCCTGAATGCACTGTTAGTCGCTTTGGATAAAAGCATCTGCTAAATGCATAAATATATACATATAATATACTATATAATATATATAAGGTCTGGCAAGTAAACTAAAATATTTACTAGCCAGTGGCGATTTGGCTATGGTTGTCCATATTAAGATATGAAGAAGCATTAGGACCTTGAACTTAAGCAGCAAACAGGAAATGCTAAAACTGCTTTAACTAGCTGTTCCACATCCTGACATGAATGCTGATTTAAAATAATGTGCATAAGAAAACAGCCTCTCCGTTGTACTGAAGGTCATCTACAGTTTACATTAGCCTCCAGCTTTTGTCTTTGTAAGGAAACTTCTTTGTTTCCTTCTTTGCATGCAGAACATCAGTGCTGGCCTGCTACAACAGACAAGCTTTCTTTACTGTGCCAACCATTATGAAAATCTGAAGTTTATATAGGGTAGTTTCTTACAAATGTAGACAAAGTCTGATCTGTGCTTTTTTAAAATACGTTTCTTTATTTTTGTATGTGTTTTCAGGATGCCTCACCTCAGTCTGGTCTGCTTCAGTCCTCTATTATAACTCTGTACACTATGTACGTCACCTGGTCAGCCATGACCAACAATCCTAGTAAGTTACACATAAAAAATATATATATATTTACTGTCTGTCTCTGGTTTCTCTTTTTATTTTATGAGCTTTCCTTTTGTTCCTGCTCAGGTTGATGCAATATTTGGTGAGTTTTGTGCTGCCATACAAACCAGATGCTCAACCTTTATAGTCTCCTGATGCTTGTTACTAAATAAAGCCAAATTAAATGCTAGAATCCAGATTATCAATGTTAACCCACTATTCCCACAATCTGTTATGGTCTATTAAGTATACCTATTAGCAGCATATAGATTATCTTAAAAAATGTAATTAGCTGACCATTAGGTGTGATCATAGTCTTTAGTAGTGACGTATGTGATTAATTGGCGTATATATTATGTTTCTGTATGTTCACTTTAAATCTTGGCTCCACACACAGATCGTGAATGTAACCCTAGTTTGCTCAGCCTGGTGTCCAATATAAGCACAACTGAGGCCATGCCTACAAGCTCCCCTGGGATGGTGCAGTTGTGGGATGCTCAAGGCATTGTGGGATTGGTTATCTTCCTCTTCTGCACCTTTTATGCCAGGTACATTAAGCAAAACTAAAAAATATTTTTGAACATTTGAGTAACTTGTAACTGTCAGTATTTGCCTTTAAAATGTATAAAGAAAATCTCAAGTGCATTTCTTCATCAGCTGCTGTAGTTAACTGGTGTGTTCTATGCTTATTCATTGTACATTTCAATTTGACATTCACAACCAGCTGCGCAGAGGCATGGGTTGATTGATTGATTAGTGGTGTCAAATGAGGACACCTGTAGGCAGGGTCCAAAATTAATATTTGCCAAGCAGCAACTGTGAGCTCAAATTGGCCTTGGCTAGAGTCGCCAGTTAAAAGGTAACTTTACCATTTTCAGTGTCATTAAATGTGATATTTAATTAGTTATAGAAATTGTGATTCTTAAATATTGTGCTTCCTAAAATTTTCAACGTTTATGTCAGCATTTCTTTAGATTTTACAGAATCCAAAAGCTTTTAATAAAATAAAAGTTCAAAGGTCTTTGCAGGTTAAAATTTTCTTTCAAATCAGATTTGTATTCATTTTCATTCAGTTTTGAATGGCACTAATATACAGTATATACTTTTTCAAACGTTTGTGGTTGGTAAGATTTTTTTTCTTTTATATAAAAAAAAAAAAGTCTATAAAGCTTAAAAAGCTGCATCTATTTGATTAAAAACACAATAAAACAGTATTATTGTGAGATATTGTAACAATGTAAAATAACCTTTTTCTTTATATATATTTTAAAATGTCATTTATTTCTTTGATGGTGAAGCTGAATTTCAGAAGGCATTACTCCTGTCTTCAGTGTCACATGATCCTTTAGAAATTATTTTAATATTCTAATTTGATTCCTAAATAAAAATATTAACCTTTGACATCCAAATTTCCTCAATTTGCAATCCATTGGTAAGTGTGAGAAAATTATACATTATGCCATATCATAGCTCATCATCAATTAAATATGAATCTGAGAGAAGTAAACATCATTCTCATGCTAGTGTCCATATGATGTCTTTTCTCTTTTCAGCATCCGTTCATCCAGTAATGCACAGGTGAACAGGCTGATGCAGACAGAGGAAGGGAAGGGTACTGTGGGAGGGGAGGAGGTGGGCGAAGACGGAGTGCGGCGTGTCGTGGATAACGAAGAGGACGGCGTCACATACAACTATTCCTTTTTCCACTTCCACCTCTTACTGGCCTCTCTCTACATCATGATGACACTCACTAACTGGTACAAGTAAGTGCTCATTCTTCCACGGATTGAACCAAAAAGTTGGATTGGATTAAACCAAAAAGTTCAGCTATCATAGTTTAAAGGAATATCACTTATGCCCAATAATATTGTTCCAGACCTGTATGACATTCTTTCATGCAGTCACAAAGAATGCAACAGAACTGCACCACAGACTAGCTGAGGTCTAAATATTTTTTTTTATGTTTTCTGCCTTTTCCTCATATCTGTCTTCAGACCTGATATAACCACTCAGGCCATGCAGAGCACTATACCTGCAGTGTGGGTGAAGATCAGCTCCAGCTGGATGGGTCTGGGGTTCTACCTTTGGACGCTTGTGGCTCCTGTCATTTTACCCAATCGAGACTTCAGCTGAGCTTGAGTGGGTGAGACTCTGTCACCTGTACAAGCTGGCCATGTTTGTGCTATGTTAGAAATATTACAATCTCCAAAAACCATTAAATAGCCAAGACTGTAAGCAATTAGAATCTGAAACAGACTATTGTTATCTAGTCTCATAGACCTAGTAGGTACTTGCACATTAAAAATACATAGACAAAATCAAAAATATATGATGCCATGACAAGTATTTAAAAAAAATTATATTTAAGTCTGTTTCAGCTCTTTAGTAAATTGACACATGATGTGAGGATTACTGTTGTGCAGAAAGTCACCATTCACCATTAGCATACCTGAAGCATACATATATGTGTATATATATATATATATATATATATTTATATTTATATATATATATATATATATATATATATATATTTTGCATGCCCCTCCAAATTTTTTTTTTTTTTTTTATTTTTGATGTAATGCTCGAGTGAACACCAAATTCTGTTTTGCTTTGATTCCTCCATTCTTTTTATCTCATACTCGCATCCTTAAGATTAAAAAGCTAAAATGTAGGTAAAGGTAAGGTGGATGGACAATTAAGGAAATGAGAAGCACCCTTTTTGCTAAATGAATGATTCACTGCTCACTCATTTCTTACACTACCGTTCAAATGTTTGGCTTCTGTAAGATTTTCAAAATGAAAGTAATCTCTTATGCTTACTAAAGCTGCATTTATTTAGTCAAAAATACAGTGAAACCGTAATATTGCGTAAAAATGTTACAATTTAAAACAAATGTTCTGTTTTATTATATATTAAAATGTCCTTTATTTAGTGACAGCAAGGCTGAATTTTCAGAATCCTTTATTCCAGTTTTCAGTGTCACATGACCCTTCAGAAATAATTCTAATATACTAATTTTGTGCTCAGGAAACATTTCTTATTATTAGCAATAGTGAAAATAGCTATGTTGCTCATTTTTTTGGAAAAGCATTTATTAAGAATTTATTTGAAATAGATTTTCTGTGAATGCCATTTTGATCAATTTAATGCATCCTTTCTTAATGAAATTATTTTATGTAAAAAAACAAACAAAAAAAATCTTACTGACCCCAAACTTTTGAACAGTAGTGTACTTGGAGTTGCTGTGACTCCACACATGAAGGAAAAATTAATGAAATGAGTTATATAAATATTCGCTTCTACCATATTGTCGATATCCTGAATAATTCACATGTCATGGTCCTTAAGGGTTATTTTGCTGTCGTCTCTAACTCATTATGGCTGTTAAGTATATTTTATAAAGTCTATATTGCTCGTTTATCTTGTTTAGCACTACTCGCTGGTTTAACAGGTGCAAGCTACTCAAACCTAAAGCCACACATTTCCAGTTTGACACATACACACAATAACTGTCCTACAGACCATCAGCGTAGTGGTCCTAGCCATGAATTCAAATATGCATGATACTGCTGCTAGAAACCTACTCTACCTGAAGAAGAAACCTTTTTTTGTTTTTTTACAGTGATAGCATTTCAACTTCAGGGTTCAATGCATTGTACAATAGACATTCTATAATATACAATTTCACTCCGATTTAGCACTTTTTTTCTCAAGCAATGGGGAGAGAGGGTCATCTGAAGGGCTTAAAGAGGGGGCCGTTTTCACTCCATGTGTTCTGTAGAGCCCCTGGAACTTATGCATCTAGCAGATAAACCCAATCCGACACACCCTTCCCCCGTACAACTCACTACACCACACTCTGACCAGGGTCTACCACACTGCCATGAACAACAGACTGTGCTGTAATATTAATCGCTGATCCAAATTAATATATTATGGTGCTGTCAATCCATTGGAGGCACATGTTAGCATATCTAGCTTGTTGTTTGGCTGAATAGTTTGGTGTGGCAATAGATAATTTAGTGTAAAATAATACATTTAGATAGCACTTACATACAGTTTAAATGAACAGTTCAGGGCTGGTTAATATGTTGAAGTTGATATATTTAATCTGTTAATGTTTCTGAAAACTGAATGTTAATCCTTCCACCTGTGACACTTTGTGTTTTTTTTTTTGTTAATTTGTAAGCACATGCTGGAGTAAAATTGCATCAAGAAAATGTTCTAAAAGTGACCATACGTTTAGTTTACATTTGTGTAAAATTGCTAAAAAAGCTGTGTATGCAAAATATGAAGTTAATTTCATAAGGCTAAAAAGCTGTGTTATGGAAGCAAAATGTTAAATTCATTTCGTAAGGCGAATTTCAAAACTCTAAGTATTGTAGGTGTGTCTGCCTCAAGTCATTTGGTATTGCTTGTGCTATGCTTGTGACATTGGAGGAAACTGATTGTGAAGTATACTGTGTATTTAAAGTATATTTGAACTTTTCCCAAGGTAATACTTTGACAGAAGCATGACGGTTCATCTGTAGTCTATTATTAGGAGCAACATGCAAGATTAGTAATTCTTCATGTGCCTTTCTATGATAACTTCTTATCAAAAACGACCAGGTTTTTTACAGACCTATAAAAAAGTGCCTTTGCTGTTTTATAACATTTCATTTTTCACACCATGGACAATATTTCTCTTTTAGTTGTTTCTGTAGAAGTAGTTTTTCAGTGATATGGTGTTGTTCAGTATGTGCTAATGCTGTGTATATTTCAATAAACTGATGTAAACTGTTGCTTAGTCAGTCTTTACAAATCAGCTGTATTGATCTGACTGCCAAACCAAAAATTAAATGTCTTGCACTTTATTATTGGATGTAGAATTTATAACAGAGTTTAAGTTTGTTTAGGGCTAAACTACAATATATATATATATATATATATATATATATATATATACAGTCGTGACCAAAAGTTTTGAGAATTACATAAATATTAGTTTTCAAAAAGTTTGCTGCTAAACTGCTTTAAGATCTTTGTTTCAGTTGTTTCTGTGATGTACTGAAATATAATTACAAGCACTTCATAAATTTCAAAGGCTTTTATCGACAATTACATGACATGTATGCAAAGAGTCAGTATTTGCAGTGTTGGCCCTTCTTTTTCAGGACCTCTGCAATTCGACTGGGCATGCTCTCAATCAACTTCTGGGCCAAATCCTGACTGATAGCAACCCATTCTTTCATAATCACTTGTTGGAGTTTGTCAGAATTAGTGGGTTTTTGTTTGTCCACCCGCCTCTTGAGGATTGACCACAAATTCTCAATGGGATTAAGATCTGGGGAGTTTCCAGGCCATGGACCTAAAATTTCAACATTCTGGTCCCCGAGCCACTTAATAATCACTTTTGCCTTATGGCACGGTGCTCCATTGTGCTGGAAAATGCATTGTTCTTCACCAAACTGTTGTTGGATTGTTGGAAGAAGTTGCTGTTGGAGGGTGTTTTGGTACCATTCTTTATTGATGGCTGTGTTTTTGGGCAGAATCGTGAGTGAGCCCACTCCCTTGGATGAGAAGCAACCCCACACATGAATGGTGTCAGGATGCTTTACTGTTGGCATGACACAGGACTGATGGTAGCGCTCACCTTTTCTTCTCCGGACAAGCCTTTTTCCAGATGCCCCAAACAATCGGAAAGGGGCTTCATCGGAGAATATGACTTTGCCCCAGTCCTCAGCAGTCTATTCACCATACTTTCTGCAGAAGATCAATCTGTCCCTGATGTTTTTTTTGGAGAGAAGTGGCTTCTTTGCTGCCCTTCTTGACACCAGGCCATCTTCCAAAAGTCTTGGCCTCACTGCGTGCAGATGCACTCACACCTGCCTCCTGCCATTCCTGAGCAAGCTCTGCACTGGTGGCACTCCGATCCCGCAGCTGAATCCTCTGTAGGAGACGATCCTGGCGCTTTCTGGACTTTCTTGGACGCCCTGAAGCCTTCTTTACAAGAATTGAACATCTTTCCTTGAAGTTCTTGATGATACTATAAATTGTTGATTTAGGTGCAATCTAAGTAGCCACAATATCCTTGCCTGTGAAGCCATTTTTATGCAACGCAATGATGGCTGCACGCGTTTCTTTGCAGGTCACCATGGTTAACAATGGAAGAACAATGATTTCAAGCATCACCCTCCTTTTAACATGTCAAGTCTGCCATTCTAACCCAATCAGCCTGACATAATGATCTCCAGCCTTGTGCTCGTCAACATTCTCCCCTGAGTTAACAAGACGATTACTGAAATGATCTCAGCAGGTCCTTTAATGACAGCAATGAAATGCAGTGGAATTTTTGGGATTAAGTTAATTTTCATGGCAAAGAAGGACTATGCAATTCATCTGATCACTCTTCCTAACATTCTGGAGTATATGCAAATTGCTATTATAAAAACTTAAGCAGCAACTTTTCCAATTTCCAATATTTATGTAATTCTCAAAACTTTTGGCCACGACTGTATATATGTTATGTATGTCATTTATATTTGAATATTTTTGTTCCTTTATTTTTATGTTGAGCTGATACAACACACTATTATTATTGGTTATATTTTTTATATTCATTTATATTAATTTTTCACGTTCATTTCGAACTCCTTAACGTTCTGAATACTTTTGTAAATGTGGTTTAAATGTAACATATATTTCATTTTATTTCGTCTAAATAACGAGACTGTCCTCCTCCTAAAAACGACCACATATGTCGTTTGTGCAAGCATCAAGCGCCCTCTAGCGGCCTTATGACATTCTCGTTTGTCGGGTGTGTCGTCACCAAATGACCTTTGACTGTCGTTACCATCGTTACCACTCACAAAAAGGAGGAGTGACCCAGAGCCATATAGAGGGAATTACAGACCAATAGCGCTTACATCAAATTTATGTAAGGTGATGGAAAAAATAATTGTAAACAGGCTTAATTATATATTTGAGAGCAAGGGAGCCTTGACATCTAATCAATATGGTTTTAGGAAAGGACGATCAACATTGGATGCATTAGTAAAACTGGAAACCGATGTAAAGAAAGCTATAGCGGTTAAAGAGGGATTAGTGGCCGTTTACTTTGATTTGGAAAAAGCATATGATATGTTGTGGAAGGAGGGATTACTTATTAAAATGAAGAGCATAGAAGGAAGAATGTATAATTGGGTTTTAAGTTTTTTATTTGACAGAAAAATTCAAGTTGAAGTGGGTGGTGAAGTATCTCAAATTCTAAGTGTGGAAAACGAACTCCTCAGGGAAGTGTGATTATTCCTATAATATTTAATATAATGATTAATGATATATTTGGAAAATTGGCTCCGGGAATCAGCACTGGGTTATACGCAGATGATGGTATAATGTGGAAAAGAGGATGGAATATATCTTTTAATATGAATAAAATTCAAGAAGCTATAGAAGTAGTTGAAAAATGGTCGTTAGAATGGGGATTTAAATTCTCAATATCTAAAACATGTTACCAGATATTTACAAGGAAGAAAATTAAAGAGAATCAACTACTTAAATTATATGGGTCTTCTTTAGAGAAAGTTTCAAAATTTAAGTAGGAGTATGGTTTGGTGGCAAATTATCATGGAAGGACCATGTAAATTTTATATTAAAGAAATGTGGAAAATTTTTAAATGTAATGAGAGCAGTAGCAGGTCAAGATTGGGGTGCTGATAAACAGTCATTAAAGAGCATTTATGTTGGGCTTATGCGATCAACCCTAGACTATGGATGTATTGTTTATGAGTCGGCATCATCAACGTTGTTAAATAAATTAGATGTCATGCAAGCTAAAGCATTAAGACTAATTTTAGGAGCAGTTAAAGCCACGCCCATTGCAGCATTACAAGTAGAGACATCAGAAATGTCATTAAGTATAAGAAGACAGAAACTAGCAATGGCATACTGTGTAAACCTGCTAGGACAAAAAGATAGTCATCCTGTAAGGGAAGTTCTAAATGATTGCTGGGAAATTTTAAATACAACTGGTAAAGGATTTGCATGGAAAATAAAGGAGTGGGTTAATGAAGCTGGGCTAGAGTCAATATCATTTGGTCCAATAGTGGTAGTATCCCCAATTCCACCCTGGATAATAGATCAACCGGAAATAGACATAAAATTACATGAAAACAGAAGGGAAATGAATGACTCAGTTAGGTTAAATACATATGTATATGAGTATATAAAAAAATCATACTACACGTTTCTTCAAATTTATACAGATGGGTCAAAGAGTAAAGAGACTGGAATGACAGGGGCTGCATTCTATGTTCCAGAGTTCGAGGTGAGGAAGACTGAAAGGATAACAGATGGTGCATCAGTATATACAGCAGAGATGATAGCTATTTCAATGGCACTCGAGTGGTGTATGAAGTTAGACCTGATAAAGTAATATGTTCTGATTCAATGGCAGTCCTTTTGAGCTTACAATCATTGGAAACAAATAGAACTGACATTTTAACTGAAATCATGATTAGGTTATACGGTTTATGACAAATGAGAATAATAATTACATTTATGTGGGTACCAGCACATGTGGGAATTCAAAGTAACGAGGAAGCAGACAAGATTGCCAAAGAATCAATTAAAATGAAAGAACCAAAAATAAAGATTGCACTCAGTAGATCAGAAGGAAAACATTTAATTTTAGAAGCATGCGATAGGAAATGGCAAACAGTTTGGGACTTATGTGATACAGGTCGACACTTGTACTGTTCTCTATATATGTTTGCTTTCGAAGTGTGAATATATATAAACAGCAAGCCAAACTCTGCTCAAGAGCCAGGATATGAGCGTCTTGCTCCTTTAATAGTATTGCAGTTTACATGGGCAAAAACACCGGCCATTGAACCGAGTAAAACTGTAAATAAATGAAAGAAATATAAAAAACTTAATATAAATCAAAATGACATACTTATTAACAATGTAACAAGTAAAATGTATATAGATACATTGCTAACTCAGGTTAGAAGCATTATCAATACAGCGCACTAGCGCCAATCTGCAATAACATAAACATTTAAATATCACGTTTAAACTCCTGCAATATACACTAAACAGATAAATGATTCAAATTAACTTACAGCCAATGCTTACGGCAGGGATTAGAAGAAAGATTGACGCAAATGCAACAGAAACATCTCTCACGCGTTCACTGCACCATGAGCTCGTTATTTCCTGTTACCCGATGCGCATTGCTCGTGGAAACACGTCAAAATAAAAGTCCTAACATAGGAACTTGCATAATAGCGGCAAGTAAAATGAAACTTATACAGAATATTAAACAACTACGAAATTATAATATTCATAAATGTAAATGTACATCGTAAATTATACACAGCCTCTAACAGAGGCAGAACAATACTATTACAAGGTTCCAAAAACCATAAAGAAAAGCAAAATAATTCACAACTTAAGTAGAAAAAAGCTAGTTATTTTCAAGCATTTACGAACAGGACATAAATCACACTTTACACATTATAGGGAAACATGACACAGGTCTATGTGATGTCTGTTCAGTAGAGGAAACAGAGCATGTTATGCAGATATGCAAGACTTATGAAATACAAAGGAGGATTCATAAGGAAGAATTACAAGCAGTAGGATGCCAAGAATTTAATATAACTAGCTTATTAAATGATGGTCCAAATTCAAGGAAACAAATGCATGCAGTCATGAGATTTATTAAGAATAGTGGTCTATATAATAGGATATATTCATTATTTTTACACTCCATCACAGTAGGTGGCGGTATGCACCTTGGAAGTTGGTTCGCAACCCGGCATTAAAATCAAAGAAGAAGAAGAGCCATATGGCTAGCTATGTGGCTCTGGACTGACCCAACATTTTACCGAGCGTCGTTGTCCAGGTGTGTAAACTATTTTATTTTATGCTTTGTTTTTTAATGTACTGTTCTGATTCTCTGCAATTAATGTCAAAGTAAATGCAGTTTGACGTTTTCTTTTCAAATCTGTTGCGAATGGCAGTAAACGAATGTGTGTCAATCGCAACGAATGTGACCACAACACTTACCATATTATTTACCATGATAACTGTTTTACTGTGGTATTTATAGTTAGAACACATTAACCACAATGCCATGGCTTTAATACCTTTTTTGTAATGTAATTGTAATTCAGTGTTTTTCTTTTATTTTCTGTTTTGCAGTTTCTTCATATCACACACATCTCCAGCTCCTACAACAACATTCAGTGTCCATCAGCTCTTTATGAATCTCTCTCTCTCTCTCTCTCTGGTAAATGGTAAATTCACCATTTAATTTTGTAAACAACACATATAATCACAATGGTTGTTTTAATTAAGACATGAACATTTAGTCATATTAATTAAATTCAGTTAGATGAAGAGCAGGCAGAAAGCTGCATTAGAAGAGAATGCATGGACTTCATGCACAACTGAAGGTGATGAATCAAGGAAAGATCAACATGAATCCTGTTCTGTATTATAATGAAAATGATAATACACATTACTGATGTCTAGCACCTGAGGAGGACTAAGATGAGACATTCTTTACAGAGATTTATGAATTAGGTCTTTTATATTATGATTCTTTGCATTGCATGAATTGTATGACCTTTGCACCATAAACTGCACACTATCACACATTGTCTTACTGAATGACACATTGGCCTTGTATGAAAGTACAATAAGTGTCACAATATGTATTTGTTGTCTTTGTTTACTGTCAGCACTGTATTATTGCTCTTAATCTAATGAAATAAATTGAGCCTTTTCCAAATGGGCGCTTATGTAGATTTTCTGATGTCTTAATACTAAGATAAGTATGACGTCCAACTTACATAATGGTATGTTTTTGCTAAGACAATCTAAAAATGTGTCTCAACAGTTTGTTGCCAATGATGAGAATAGAGCTATGCATTTTTTCCCTGCCCTCCCATCCCCAGGGGCCCATGAGTCCACCGGAAGAGCAAAAAAATAACATTTCAAATGGCTGTCAATCAAAATCTGAATATAGTTTCAAAAAGAAAATTGGCAGGACAACTACTTATTAAACTAAATAATGTTGGGCACAGCTTTCAAACATTCATAGAAAAGTTCTATAAATGTGTTTAAAAAGTACTCTTAGTAAAATACCAAATTTCAGCCTGCCTCTCACATATGTCATAGATGTCTGCACAATCAACATGCTTAGATATCCCTTTGTTAAAAAAAGATAGTATTTTTCACAATTTCATTATTAAACATTTTAAACTACATTGCCCATAAACCTTAGCCATTCTATCGATGGAAAGTGAAAATCATGGCGCTCTTTTTTTGTAGTTCAATTAAGTTATGTTCAGGATTAGGGTTAGGATCTCGGTAAAGAGGTAATTTCTCACAATATAGCAATACATCATTGTTAACTGAAGATATTACTGATGTAATAATAACAGCAAAAATTACTTTGCAACATTCAACTTTTTTTTAAATTTGGGTTAAAAGAAAGTCCAATCACAGCGAGTCCTGCGAGTGCCAAGTGTACTTCAAAGCCAATGGCAACCCAGTTGAGCAGAAGCGTCACACTTACTTGTCCATATATGGTCATCCATGACAGGCTCTTCCAGGTTCTTGTGGTGAATGGAAAGATTCAGTTTATTTCCCCCCACTAAATATAAAACTAAAAGTACAGATTTGCATTGTGGAGTGAACCTGATTCAGCAATAGATTTTTTGATTACAGTTGTTTATTTTCAAACAAGGGCCTAATATTTCCCATTGTACACATTCTTTACACTAATATTAATTAATGTATAATATTTAAGCTCAACATTTTTGCATATATTGTATAAAAAATGTATTTATAGTGTATTGAATGTATACAGTCGTGGCCAAAAGTTTTGAGAATTACATAAATATTAGTTTTCAAAAAGTTTGCTGCTAAACTGCTTTTAGATCTTTGTTTCAGTTGTTTCTGTGATGTACTGAAATATAATTACAAGCGCTTCATATGTTTCAAAGGCTTTTATCGACAATTATGCAACATTATGACATTTATGCAAAGAGTCAGTATTTGCAGTGTTGGCCCTTCTTTTTCAGGACCTCTGCAATTCGACTGGGCATGCTCTCAATCAACTTTTGGGCCAAATCCTGACTGATAGCAACCCATTCTTTCATAATCACTTATTGGAGTTTGTCAGAATTAGTGGGTTTTTGTTTGGCCACCAGCCTCTTGAGGATTGACCACAAGTTCTCAATGGGATTAAGATCTGGGGAGTTTCCAGGCCATGGAGCCAAAATTTCAACATTCTGGTCACCGAGCCACTTAGTTATCACTTTTGCCTTATGGCACGGTGCTCCATCGTGCTGGAAAATGCATTGTTCTTCACCAAACTGTTGTTGGATTGTTGGAAGAAGTTGCTGTTGGAGGGTGTTTTGGTACCATTCTTTATTGATGGCTGTGTTTTTGGGCAGAATCGTGAGTGAGCCCACTCCCTTGGATGAGAAGCAACCCCACACATGAATGGTGTCAGGATGCTTTACTGTTGGCATGACACAGGACTGATGGTAGCGCTCACCTTTTCTTCTCCGGACAAGCCTTTTTCCAGATGCCCCAAACAATCGGAAAGGGGCTTCATCGGAGAATATGACTTTGCCCCAGTCCTCAGCAGTCCATTCACTATACTTTCTGCAGAAGATCAATCTGTCCCTGATGTTTTTTTTGGAGAGAAGTGGCCTCTTTGCTGCCCTTCTTGACACCAGGCCATCTTCCAAAAGTCTTGGCCTCACTGCGTGCAGATTCGCTCACACCTGCCTCCTGCCATTCCTGAGCAAGCTCTGCACTGGTGGCACTCCGATCCCGCAGCTGAATCCTCTTTAGGAGACGATCCTGGCGCTTGCTGGACTTTCTTGGACACCTTGAAGCCTTCTTTACAAGAATTGAACCTCTTTCCTTGAAGTTCTTGATGATACTATAAATTGTTGATTTAGGTGCAATCTAAGTAGCCACAATATCCTTGCCTGTGAAGCCATTTTTATGCAACGCAATGATGGCTGCACACGTTTCTTTGCAGGTCACCATGGTTAACAATGGAAGAACAATGATTTCAAGCATCGCCCTCCTTTTAACATGTCAAGTCTGCCATTCTAACCCAATCAGCCTGACATAATGATCTCCAGCCTTGTGCTCGTCAACATTCTCCCCTGAGTTAACAAGACGATTACTGAAATGATCTCAGCAGGTCCTTTAATGACAGCAATCAAATGCAGTGGAAAGGTTTTTTTGGGATTAAGTTAATTTTCATGGCAAAGTAGGACTATGCAATTCATCTGATCACTCTTCATAACATTCTGGAGTATATGCAAATTGCTATTATAAAAACTTAAGCAGCAACTTTTCCCATTTCCAATATTTATGTAATTCTCAAAACTTTTGGCCACGACCGTACATTTAATCACTTCTGTGTTTATTGGAGGTGTATGTCAGATCTTGCCATTCTTAGCTCTACCAGTTGAACTACAGGAATAAATAGTAAAATTATAATAAAAAAGAAAAATAAATACAATTTAAAAAACACAGGCATAAAAATAACACACATTTGTAGTAATTTCCATATTAGTGTTTATTTATATGCCAAACTTTTCAGACAAACATAATGCCCATAACACCATTCTCTCTCTCCAGTTTTTGTGTCACTATGAAGAAATAAAAACAAAAAAGTAGTAATTATAAAAATTATATTATAGTGGAATATAACAACTTTTAAAAATTACTGATTGATAAAGTAACTGATACAGACAGGAATATGTAACAGAAAAACCTCTTTAAAATAAAATGGGTTAATATTGAAAATAAATAAATACAAATTTTCAATTTGTTTGCAGAGAATGTAAGATAATAAGATGCCAAATAATATTTTTACAAACCCGATTCAAAGGTCATTTGGTGACGACACACCCGACAAACGAGACTGTCATAATAAGACCGCTAGAGGGCGCTTGATGCTTGCACAAACGACATATGTGGTCGTTTTTAGGAGGAGGACAGTCTCGTTATTTAGACGAAATAAAATGAAATATATGTTACATTTAAACCAAAGACTATAGAATACCCGTATGACTTTGACTGCATTCCAGCAAAAAATCCAGTCAGCATAATCAATTCCAGCAAAAAATCCAGTCAGCATAATCAAAGCATGATTGGTGTGTCGAGCATTTACAGTAGGCTATTATTTACAAAAGTATTCAGAACGTTAAGGAGATCGAAATGAAGGTGAAAAATTAATATAAATGAATATAAAAAAATATAACAAATAATAATAGTGTAATAATAATAATATAGAAATAATACGAGGGAAAGACGATCAGTTAGTTAATGGACTCACAAGACAATGATCAAATATTTTACTTGTAGACCTATTTTATATTATGCACTTTATATAACATTTATTCATGATAAACTTAATTTGAATGCTGACAATCGCATACAGCCCGGTAGACAAGGCCTATGGTCATTATAATAATTTAATAATAAATTCTTAAAAAAAAAAATTCTATAATATAATAATGTCTTAATTCAAAATAAAACATTAATGAATCCAACTCTGACAATACCTTGTTGTTATGGTCTCGAAGGTTTGTTTACGCATGAAACTCGTGGCCATGACATAATATCATATTTCCACGAGTTATTATGTCGTGGTGGTCATAGGTGCTACATGGTGCTACAGAAAAAACGTTAGATAGCAGCTAAAATTAACAACAACTGACATCATGTAAACTGTACCACACCACTGATCTATAATAGAGAGTGTATCAGACACATTTCTTCAATGAAGCTTAACAACATACAATTAAAATGTGTCGTTTAAACAACATAACATCCCTCATTATAACCGAGTGGAAAAAAAAAAATATATATATATGTATGCGGCAGCCATGCCTTACCGTAATAGCCCATATATAGCGGACAAAGCATTACAGACTCCTGCCCTGTGAAGTGAGCACACGCTTTCGACGTGCCATTTTGAAAACACTACGAGAGCGCACGTTCCTTTCGCCTGTTTTGATACTTCAAAAGAGTTTGCACCGCCAGTTTGGTTGACCTGTTTACACGTTCAAAACGTGCGTTTTGTTCGACTCAAAACGCACGTCTTGGACGCCCATTTCTATTATGATAAACGCGCGTCTTTGGTGACTCCAAAGCGCACGCTAAGAACGCGCGTTTTTACAGTAAATCACACGTTGAGGACGCGCGTTTGGATTCACCAAAACGCGCGTTTGTGGCGCGCGTTGTCCACAATCCCAAAGTGCACGCTAAGAACGCGCGTTGTTATGGCAAATCGCGCGTCAAGGACGGGCGCTTTGCTGTTAAATCGCACGCTTTTGACGTGCCAAGATGCAATCAGACGCCCGAGCAGGCGCTTGTGACTACTTTGGCTTGCCAGTTATTTCAAAGGTATGCGCGCTCATAATGGAAGCGACGCGCACGCGGTGCGACGAGCTCGTTTTTTTCCAGGCGCGTCCGCACCGCATCGAGTTAAAAACATCTTAACTTTTCAGAATGCCGCAAGCGCACTGCAGGTCATGTAACTTCCTCACCTTTTCCGTAACAACGTTGAAAGCTCAGCCAAGATGAAGGAACAGCTGATAGCTGTATGTGGATTTTTAAATTAATTTAGTAGCAGTGCTACTGCAAGCAGTTTTTAGTGCTGCAAATCCATTTATCCATTGCTGAAATTTCCGCGTCTTCATGGAGAGAGCAGGTCATGGTTGCTTAGCAACGGCAGACTCCTCAGGAGCGCAAGTGCCCGAAGGCTTTGGGGGGAAAAAATCTGAAAGCGGCGCACCTAGCGTTTTCCACACGTTTTTATACGCGATATGTGAACGGCCCCTTATAGTACGAAAACTCCTGCGTAATACAAAGAGTGACGATGGCGGAGACAGCAAAACGTTCCAAAGTGTGGTTATACTTCACTAGAGTTGATGCAGACAACGCTGGTTGTCATAAGTGCAACAAAAGTTTTGCATGTAAGGGCGGAAACACAAGCAATCTGTCAAAGCATCTTTCAAAAGTGCATTATGTGCAGACAAAGAAATGCAAAGTTTTCGACTGCCTAACACAACACAAAGTAACACAACACAAAGTACCGATAAGAAAACCGTTAAAGTACCGGACCGTTAAGCAGTATCGGTAAGACTAGTAATACCGTTAAAACCTTAAGGATACCCATCCCTAGGTGGAACTGATGTTCTGTTGATTCTATCTTCCTGTCATGGATGATATTCATTGTTCAATCCTGATGGTCATCACTGGCCAAGTAATGTAGCCTTTATTGACTTGATACTACTCCAGTTATGTAATTTCATATCAGCACTTTTTCATAGAATTAAAAAAAAAATCACACCAGTGATATTGTTTTTACCTCCACCAATGTGTCATGCAAGCGCTGTTGTTCCTGTTTCTCCGTCTATGTTTATGCTTTTTTTGTTTTGTTTACCCATTTTAGTCTCAGTGCACTAAACTGGCCTCTCTGACCATAAAACCCTCTTCCAGTTACAAGCAATTATCACGCTCACAATTGTGTAGCCTTTGGCAGCATTTGCAGCAAAAACTTTACTTTACTCTAGCCAGAGAAAACTAAGAAAAGCAGGCCTAGAGAAAAGCGATTCCAAAAGGGAGCGTGTTTGGTGAATTCCTCTCAGTGCTGGAGATGTTTTGGGAGACTTGTGGATAAGGAAGATATTAAACATTAAGTGCTTTGGGGTCCTGCAAATCAGGCCCCTCTTCTCAAATGTGTGGTTTATCAGTTGGCAGCTTGACTAAGCATAGATAAAGCTTGCTTATACAAGAGTGTTTTGCTAATAGTGTTGATATGTTTCTGCACACTTGTGTAACACTAGCGCAGTCGAAAGGATGGCTGAAGTCTGTATCTGTAGGCCAGGGTTCCATAACTCTTATGATTTTCCTTTAGAACCAGGTGGGTGTGTAACAGACCCTAAAGATGACATCAAGAGCTCAGCGGTGCTTTATTTACCATCTCTAGGCAGGCTATGGGTTATTTCATGTGGTTTTATGAGAGCATTGAAGTTTAAATATTGAATGGCATACTATGCAATATTTATGATAGTTACCAGTTGATATTTAATGCAATTTCTAGGATTGGCCTTGCTCTTAACCCAAGGGTTTAGTACATTAACTAATGGTCTGTAAGATTTTCTTGCATCAACCGTTCTTACAACTTCGAACATAAAAGAGAGGAGATGTTGTTCCTAATTTTATTTTGTATGATTTATCATTCACAAAGAGCAAACTGCATGCCTGCAATATTTTGATATTTCATAAAAAACAATGCTGAAATTACTTTGCTTTTCTGCTAGAAAATTTTGGGCAGGGAAAATAATGTTGAAGAGAGAGAGAGAGAGAAAAAGTCTATTTAGACAATTTTAGGCCCATAGGTTTTTAACCAGGGTTCTGCAGAGAATATACAGTAGGCTATGTTTATAAAACGCATTCCATTTTCTAAAAGAATTATGATGTTTATAGCTATTTGGATGAGTTGATTGTGAACTTGCTTTTAGGTCTCAAATCTGATATGAAACACCTTTCATAATCAAATTAGCTCCAGATAAATAAAATCAAGTCTCTCCCTATTATTATTATTATTATTATTACTATTACTACTATTACCATTTTTATTATTAAACATTTAGGGTCAATTTAATTATTATTATTATTATTATTATTGTTTTTTTTTTTTTGAAGGAAATTAATATATTTATTCAGCAACATTGTTCCCAGACAAAATCTATTTTAAATAAATGCTGTTCTTTGACACGTTCTATACTTCATCCGGGGGGGGGGGAAATGTATCATGGTTTCCACAAAAATACTAAGCAGCACAACAGTTAACAACATTGAAGATAATAGTAAGAAGAAATGTTTCTTGAGCACCAAATGAAGGATTGTGTGACACTGAAGACCTGAGTAATGGTGCTGAAAATTCAGCTTTGCCATCACAGAAGTAAATTACATTTTAAAAGATGTTAAAATAGAAAACAGTTACATGAAAGTGTTGTAATATATTACATTTTTACTGTCAAATGCAGCATTGTTGAGCATAAGACACTTCTTTCAAAATCTTACTGACCCCCAACTTTTAAACAGTCACATTACTGAAGTTAAAATGTTTGCAAGTTTCACTCTGACTTAAAATCAAAGAGAGTTAGAGGATTGAAATAGCCATAGCTATATTTTACCGAACAGCCAATGAGGAGAGATAATAATGACTCTGATGCTGAGTAATAAAGACAGAGAGCTAATGTGTGTTTGCAGAGATAAAGCATCCCAATTAGCAAAGAGATATTGACTGAAAGCGCTGTAGGACATTACTTTTGATCCACAGAGCTGCTGTGTCACAGAAGTCTCTCTCAGCTCAGCTACCAGAATGTAGAGTTGATTTTGGCTGCTGTAGTGGAGTGTAACATTTCACATTGTCTTTGTCCTCATTTTAATCAGGTCTGTCACGCAGCTGATGCCAGAAACCTTCGGTTTCTTCTTGTTAGAGTTCAGCATCTTGGGACTCTGCCTAGTATGGGACAGAAGTTTTAAGAAATATGTACTTGGTGCCAACTCAAAACCAAAAACCAAAACTCAAAACGGTCGGAGGATAATAAATGTGTCAGGCAGGGTGTGTTTCTCTCTTTCTGCTTTTCAAATGGAGCTTTGCAGCTGTCCAGTGCAGGAACTATGTGTCTTTCTCCATGCCAGACTAAAACAAACATGATATTAGATGAAATCAGGGTAAGATTGAAGCATTCTTCTACGTTTTTACTATTAGAATGACAAATGACAAATGTCCCTTTAATGATGCCTCAGAATTAAATTCTACAGGAAAAACTGCTTTGCTGGTCTTAACTGGTTTTTGATAGTCTCCCAGTCCTGCCAACCTGGTGTTTAGATGGGTGGCCATTTGGTCTCACAGCTTGAACCCTCTAAACCAGAAAACATATCAGAGGTTTAAGCTGGTTTAACATGTAATTTTATTTATTTATTGTATTTTACAATACTGTACCTCTGAACCCCAAAAATTTGGGTTCAGCATGATATTTTTAAAAGAAAGTATTATTTTTATTCCTCAAGAATGCTTTTAAATTATCAAAAGTGACAGTAAAGTCTTATATGGTTGCAAAAGTGTATGATCAAAAAAGGCTGTTCTTTTGAACTCTCTATTTATAGATATCAAAACCAAATATTAAAAGAATAAAAATGCATGGATGAACTGGATTAGTGGCTTCTGAAAATTCAGCTTTACCAGAATAAATTAATTTTAAATTATTAAATTTTAAATGTATTTAAGAAGAAAGCTGTTGTTTTAAAGTGTAATAATATTTGTTTTTATTCTATTTTTGATCAAAAATGCAGCCTTCGTGAGTGATAGATTTCTTTCAGAATCAAAAAACCATACCAACCTCAAACTGTTGAACAATGATGTATGTCTTTCCTGTTTTCTTCTTTAACATTTTAGAAACACCAACCTAATATGGTTAGCTGGTATTTCTGGCTGGCCAGCAGGTTTATTTGAGGAGTTTTGGGTGCTTTTTAGCTCAGGAGACCAGTGTAAACCAGCTAGGACAAGCAAACCATGCTGTTTATTCATCAGGGACATTGTTGAGGTTTAAGTCTGTGTAATGCAGTGTTCTACCCTGAATTCTGAAGTAATGTGTTCTCACTGTATCATTTCCCAGCCCACTCTTCATCTAAAGGCTTGTGTTGTTCTCTCAGAGCTGCACTCATAATATCTTATTGCTATATGAGAAACAAACTTTGGAAGAAGCATAAAAGAAAAATAACTCCCCTCATCAATTCATATAAACTACTTACTCCTGTCTGGAAACTCTCCATCTCTGGCAGTCTTGCCTAACAATGAACAAGGGAGAGAGACACATCAACAAAATGATCTCACTCCCTCAGCACCAGCACACACACACACTGACTCAGCAGTGCTGCAGGATGTTCTGTCTCTGCTTTGACCCACTCTGCTCATGAGCTCCCAGAGCCAGACTGGTAAGTGTATCTCCAAGGATCCCTTTAACCCAGTGTGAAATCACAATGCTGATACTTGACCCACTGTCAGTGGGATGTGACGTGCAGTTGTGAATTATAACAACATTAGTTTTGCTAAAGAAATTCTGCATTGGTCATTGTCATCAACATCAGTATATAATTTAAGTTTTCACAAACCAAACTTATGCAGAGTACCATAGTATGTTATTCTGTTTGATCATCCGAACAACCAAAATAACAGTAAATTGTATATCTTTCTATTTTATTCTATCCGTCTATCTATCTATCTATCTATCTATCTATCTATCTATCTATCTATCTATCTATCTATCTATCTATCTATCTATCTATCTATCTATCTGTCTGTCTGTCTGTCTGTCTGTCTGTCTGTCTGTCTGTCTGTCTGTCTGTCTGTCTGTCTATGCATGTATGTCTGTCTGTATCTGTCTGTCTATATCTATCTGTCTGTCTGTCTATCTGTCTGTCTGCATCCATCCATCCATCCATCCCTGTCTGCTTGTATCTATTTATCTGTCTGTCTATCTGTCTGTCTGTCTACCTATCCATCTGTCTGTCTACCTATCCGTCCGTCTGTCCATCTACCTATCCGTCCACCTATCCGTCCGTATCTATCTATCCATCCAGCTAGCTAGCTGTCTGTATATCTATCTGTCTGTCTGTCTGTATTTTTGTACCGGTCTCTCTGTCTGTCTCCCTGTCTCTGTCTATCGTCTGTCTGTATTTACTGTAAACATATTTACCCACCCAATAAACTGTGATTGTTCATGCATCAGTCAGATGCCCCTTTCGTGTCTAAGTGGAGGGTTTACTCCAGGATAAGCTGCAGTAAGATCTATTGATTGGCTTTGGGAGGCTACTACGTTCCTAACATGCTCCAGGACTTACACCACAAGCAGAAAGAAGATTTAAAAACAATACGTTTTATTTCCTGGGAGTCTCCTGTTTTTATGTGACCATTTGAGTCTACAAAACTAGATGTAACTGGTTTTTAGAACAAAATTTTTTGAGAGGAGAAAAAAAATCATTTTGAGAGTAACTGTACTCAAAGTGGCAGGAGCTGCTCTTATAGTGAAATGACTGAAAGCGGCTGTCAGAGGTGTAATTGCATTCTAAGTGTAAAACCCAAGCACATTGGATTACACGGCAGTATGTTGCAAAGCTAATTGAGTTTTGGTCCTGCTGGCACATGTGTGCTGGAAACATTTACCCAACATTACCACCCATTAGACTCCACACAGCCCAGAGTCTGGCAGCATAGTGGCAGAGGATTGTGATGCCTTCCTGCAAGGGTGGATTTATCTGCTCTGAATCCCAAGAGCAACCGCCTCTAGCTTTTGCTGCACTATGCAAAAATACTACATTAATTATCCACATGTGCATGTGACAAGAACAACTTCTTAGGGATTATAAAGGTCATAAATGAAAACACAAGAATACATTTGGGACAATATGAACTCCATGTAGGGGAAGGGGAAGTCGTGGCCTAATGGTTAGAGAGTCGGACTCCCAATCGAAAGGTTGTGAGTTTGAGTCCCGGGCCGGCAGGAATTGTGGGTGGGGGGAGTGCATGTACAGTTCTCTCTCCACCTTCAATACCATGACTTAGGTGCCCTTGAGCAAGGCATCGAACCCCCAACTGCTCCCCGGGCGCCGCAGCATAAATGGCTGCCCACTGCTCTGGGTGTGTGCTCACAGTGTGTGTGTGTTCACTGCTCTGTGTGTGTGCATTTCGGATGGGTTAAATGCAGAGCACAAATTCTGAGTATGGGTCACCATACTTGGCTGAATGTCACTTCACTTTTCACTTTCACTTTAATGGGGAAGATGTACGTGGTAGTTCAAGTAATGAACAGTGAAATATCAGATACTACAAGGGTGATGGTGTACATTACCAACCAAGTGAGATATATTATATATTGCAATCTATTGATTTTACTCTGAGCTATTACGTTGCATGTGTATCAAAATCAAATATTTACACACATGATATTTGGGATCATACAGTATATAATATCTCATGTCCTTTACAGAAAGTACTCTGGAAGTAAGGTTTTATCAGTCTTGCCATTGTTAACTAAAACTAAAATGAAACTGAAACTATGAAAATTGTTGATTTGTTAATCATTGACAAATGTTCATTTAAATAAAAATTACAATTAAATAAAATATAAATATTAGATGAAAAACTTAATAGAAATGTCACCATGGTAACTAGCTCAGATAAAATAGATTTAAGTTGAAGTACTAAAGTTTCTACAACTAAAACTGAAATAAAAATAAATTAAAGGTCAAAATAAATGTAACAAATATGAAATTAAAATTACCTAAAACATTACCTAACAAACCTACTAAAACTTAAACTAAAGTTAAATAAAAAAAAATGAAATTATAGCTGAATAAATATACAAATTAATATATTATATAGTATACTATAAAAGACAATTACATACCGATTTATTTAAACCTGGATCAAAAACTGAAAGTCGGGGACTTTTTTTTCAAAATGTAACCAAATTTTTTATATAATATAATATAATATAATATAATATAATATAATATAATATAATATAATATAATATAATATAATATAATATAATATAATATAATATAATATAATATAATATAATATAATATAAGTAACAGTCCTGGACTCTTTGACCCTACTGTCTGCAATGGTACTGAATAATTTCTGAGTAACAGTATTGCCATTGTATGTACATGCCCCCTAAACAATGGTTCAAACTATAGTAATACCAAAATACTTTTTTGTTTGCATTAGCTTGATTATTTAATGCATTACTTTTAACATTAACCAGCTGATAGTATCCTCTTCCGAATGTTTTCTTTCACTCCTGCATTATCTTTGACTCTCTTTGTGTTCCTGCAGCAGGCAGCATTGTTTCTCTCTGTCTCACTCTCCATGTCTCTGTCTCTCGCTCTCTTTGGCAGGCTGCTGTGTGCCGTGCACAGGCACAGGCCAGCTCTGTGGGGAGGCTGATCTAGTTATATAACAGTCGGTGCAGCCGTTGTCTGCTGGAAGACGAGCATGCAGGCATCCCTGTTACATAAGCCTGTTAGGATCATATTGTCACACTGTGGAGCATTCACAATGCAGTGTCCTTGCTACTGTGCTTCCCTCTCTCACTCTCACTCTTGGGAAAGAATAGCCGACAAAAGGGTGGTCCAGTGCAGTTCAAAGAGCGTAAACTTTGCAATCACACGTCGACCAATCAAAGCAGACCTCTCTGCATTGCCTAAACCACCTAAAACCCCCACCCACGCAGCTGTCACGCACCTCACAGCCTCACGCCCAGTCAGGTGTCCTGCTTGACTCAGGCGAGGACGGCGGCTGTCATGACGATGGAGTCAGCAGCCCTCTCGTTCTCCATGGGGAGTCTGAATGACAGTGGCATGCAGTGACAGGATCAGGCAGCAGTGGGCAATGACTCATCATCTGAATGCCAGGTGAACTTTACGGGACACTCAAGAGTCTCCAGGAGTCCGTCTAAGCCTTCTAAATACACACCGCTGGCCCCACTGAGTTGTTGAGCAGCTCACCTTATCTCTTCGCTAATTTTAGAGCCAACACGTTGACCTATTCAACAGCAAGACATTCAGTCCGACATTATCATGGCATCACTGGACATTATGGTGAGAAACCGAACAATAATGGGCTGGTTTTATCACGCAATGTTGCTCTAATTGACCCCACGGTGACCTTCTTACGTTTTCAGGTTTTGCTAGTTTTAACTCAGTTTCTCAAGCAAAACTTTTGTGCTTCCTTAAAAGTAATTTGACTCTTTTTAAATAAATATTAAAAAGAATAATAACAAGTTAGAGGCCCGTAACATTTTTGTTAATTGAAACACAGCTGAAATAAAACCAAATATGAAAACTTGAACTTAATTAAAAAAATAAACAAAAACCTATTTAAAAAAGGTAACTTGGATTGGTAGCGTACTAAAATGACTATAATATAATATAATATAATATATATGGTGACCTTCTTACGCATTCAAGTTTTGATAGTTTTTGCTCAGTTCCTCAAGCAACACTTTAATGCCTCTTAAAAGTTATTTGACTCTTTTGAAATAAATATAAAAAAGAAGAACAAGTTAGAGGCCCAGCAGGGATACAGTTGAACTAAAAGTAAATTGATTCTAAAACTATCAAAAAACATTTCTGTTAACTGAAATAGAACTGAAATAAAAAAAAAAACTTAAAAACCTATAAAAAAGGTAACTTCACTTGGTAGTGTAAAATGGCAAACACTAAAATATATATAAATGAATAAAAATAGTATAAATTAAGATCGATTTACAGTGAATAAAAAATAATAAAAATGATAAACACATAACAAACAAAGTAAAAATCAAATTGAAAACTTTTACTTTTATAAGTATTAATAAATACTATAATATTATTTTAAAAAATCATCTTAAAATAACACTGAGTAGGATCAGATGTCATTTGATGGTATTTGGTATACAGTGGAGTCCAAAAGTCTGAGACCACATTAAAAGTCTGCTATTCAAAATCTTTGGGGATTTTGAAAATTATTATTATTCTTACGCATTCAAGTTTTTGCTCATTTCCTCAAGCACCACTATTGTGCTTCCTTGAAAGTAATTTGACTTGTGAAATAAATATAAAAAAGCATAATAATAGGTTGGTGGCCCAGTAGGCGTAGAGTTTAGAAAGCTATATTTATGCTCAGTAATTAAACTGTCCTTGGGGTATCGACCCAGCACTGTATTTGCATCTGTTAAACAAAGCATTCCTTTGTCAACCGTTTGTCATATAGTAGTCAGGGTTACTGTGTTTAGATTCATAGAGTGTTGTGAATACTATAGTATATTCAGAGACAAACAACAGAACAGATGCGTTGAACTCAACTCAACACGGTCTGGGAATTTTTGAAGGCTAAAGGGTGGGTCAATGAGGAAGAAATCTGTTTGGAAATATAAATCCAACAGGAAAAGTGAAAAGACAACTTATTCCCAACAGGTATGGTGTGGCTTTGAGCTTTTTAGCACTTTTTTTTCTCAGGAATTGGTATACAAAGGGCTTTGGAAAGTTTGGGGAAAACACTGAGTGATAATTTGCTACTTGGGTCTGTTTTTTATGATATACTTGGGAATAATCATTTCCTGGGAGTTTAATAATGTTCTGGTTTACTTTTCCTCCATGCCCCTGGGAAAGGGTTAAATGAATTAAAGTCCACACTGATGGTTGTTAACCCCATTAATAGTCCCCATGTGGGCCATGCTACCATTAGTCCAAACTGCTCCTTTAAAATATTAATATATACAAAAATATATAGGAGAAACAAGACAAACACAGGAATATTGATTGTTAAAAATATCAACACAACTTTTTCAGGGTCCCCTTGAAATGAAGAATACCGTGACAAGGAATTTTTGGAATGTTCCATGACGTCACCTCGCAGTGGCTGACTGAGAGGAGGGAGCTAAAAATTAAGGTACTTTCTTCGGCCAATGAGCGTCGCTGAAGTATACTACCTCATGATTATTAATCATCCCTAGAACTGTGAGAATATGGGAGGGGGCGGGGCCCCCGGGGCGTCGCGTGCAGGGTGGTGTGGTGTGGTGTGAATTGTTTGCGTTGCGCGACACTGTGGCTGTTGTTGTTGCGCTGATCAGCTGAACGCATGATTGCGCTTCTAGTTTGACAAGCAGGAGGGGAAGCCCTGTTGGCTCGCGAGCGTCCAAATAACACCGAGAGAGGCGTCAGCAGCGATTCCGTTTGACAAGCGATGGGATGCAGACCACGGCACGCTGCCCTGGAGAGTAAATGGCCACAGCAACGCCAACAGCTGTGTCAGGTATGTTCTAGCGCGTAAATGTTTTGTGTTTTACATATACGTCTTAGTCGAGACTGAATTAGTAAGCATATTTAGAAAGTATTTTCCGTTGATGTCTCGATTAGGCAGTAATAACATTTTATGAAGTCTCTTAGTAAAACTTAGACGTGGCGTTTTGCAGGAATTAACCTACTATTTTAACTGAAATTCGTAGAAACTGTTGCACTTTTCGTATTTTGAATATGAAGATTTACTTCCTGCAAACAATGCGGCACAATAGGAGTCAAATCAGCTGTCTGGGTTTTTCAAACAAGTTGAGAAATGTAGCGCAAGCACACATTTTCAGTCCATGGTTTTGTCCCGACGGTCAGCCAAGAATAACGTTTTGCTACATTAGAGTAACATGGCAAACCACTCACCGCAGGAATCTGACACTCTTTCCTAATTCTTGGAAATGACAGAACATAGACGGAGTCCCCTGTGTGTGGGGTAAACAGGGAGCACTGGACGTTTGCTCACGGAGAAAAGATGCTTAAAGGAGAAGTTCACTCAAAAACTGCAAATGCCGTAATTATTCACCCTCTTGTTCGAATTACTTTCTTCCGTGGAACACAAAGCGAGATATGAGCCGAGGCATGATGTAAGGGGCTGACAGCCTCAGTCCCCACTTCCATTGCATCTTTTTTCCATACAGTGAAAGTGAGGCTGTCATTGTTCCTAACATCTCATTAAATAAACTCATACAGGATTGAAACAAGGTAAGGCTCAGTAAAATTTAGGAGAATTATTTTAAATGCTCATTTCCATTTTTCTGATAGATTTCTCAGAGGAACAGTTCAAAAACGGCTTGAAATGAAAATTCACCCTTATGTTTTCTAAATGTTTATATTATTATTGTGATTGTGTACCATTACTTTGCGAACTATCTGTGTGTTAAATTTTTTAGAAATGTTTTGACCACATAATTAATGAAAATGTCATAATTTGACTTTTTATGCTGACGTATGTGGGATTTATCCAATCATTTCGTCCGATAAAACCCTGCCCCTTCAAGCTCATGTTCATCTGCCTCCACTATTCACATCTCAAAATCTTAAGCATAGAACCAAGTTTCAGCCCTACATTTTTCTTTTTCTATAAGCGAATCGATCTCAGTGTTTTTGCCGGTGTCAGTGTTTTCATGCATTTGAAGTATGTTCCATATGCACTGTTCTTGATGTCAGCATTTGATTCCGGCTGGTTTTGTTTGGAGTCAACTCTCTAATGTGATGCAAACAGTTTCCATCATATCAAGTAACTTAAAAAACTTGGCTTCGTTTGCCTCCGACACACTTGGCTAGAGCTAGTTTCTTTTAATGCAGTGTGTAGTGGTGAGGAGGGAGAGCTTAATGATATTATTTTTGAGTGTATCAGCACAAAGCGAAGAACTCTGCGATTGAGACGTGTTATTGCTTGAACTAGAGCTTGAGCAGAATCTGAAGGGAGGAATGGTGTTGGCCTCTTTCCTTTTTTATTTACCATATTGTCACAATTGTTTGAGTATATCATGAGCAACAATTTTTTTAAAAGATGGACAGTTTGTTTATCCGATACCTAGGAAAAATGTTTGCTTTTAGCCTGCTAATTTGGAGTTACACTGCAGTCTGCATTAAATAATCCATCTTTTTAAAACTTTAATCTTTCTTAAATGGAGTAGAGACTAAATTACTCATTGTCTCTGAATGGCACTATATGCAGCGCATTAAGTTAGTCTGCTTTTCATTTTCATTATGAATACTTGTTTGCAATTTGGAAATATTTTTAAGTGATTTTTTGGCAACAGTGACTGAAAACTATGTGTTGGTAGCTGATGTGAGCAAACTTTCAGGTGTGATCATGGAAAATATTTATAACGCTTGGATGAGTAGTTCACTCAAAAAAATGAAAGTTCTGTCATTTATTTACTCCCCTTCATGTCATTCCTAACTTGTATGCTGTTAATTTTCCCGTGGACTAGAAAATTATTTATTAAAATCTTGCAAATGGTCTTTTTTCCATAAAAAACAGCTCATAGTGACCAAAATTTGTAAACGAATCGGTAATTGCATCAGAAATGCATACCTAATTACTTGGAGAGTAATAGGTAATTTGAATTTAAATAATTACTTTTATTTTTAAGATTATCTTTTATGAAGTAATGAATGTAATCTGGATGTGCTACATTTTTTGTTGTCATTGTCATGTGACCTACCGTGTAGTGTCCGTTGTGGTGCTTCACTATTCAGATATCTTCACAGAAAAGGTAGGCCATCTGGGTATTTTTTGCATAATGTTAAATGCATGGACATGCAGCTCTTTCACATACTTTTTTAACTACTATTTAGTAGGGAATTTTGTAGGGCTGCAACTAACGATTATTTTGATAATCGATTAATCTGTCGATTATTTTTACGATTAATCGATTAATCGGTTTATGTACTTATATTTTAGTTTTTCCCATTTTTTCCCCAAGTAAATTATTAATAAATGGTCTTTATCCTTCAGCATAGATTTTTAAGAGATTTTAACCATTTTGCACTGTCATATCCTAATCAAAAATATACCTGGAGTTGTTTTATTGTGTTAGTCATCCTTTGTCGGCCTTTGCTAAGCAACCATGACGTGTTCTCTCCTTGAAGACGCGGAAATTTCAGCAAAGGATAAATGGATTTGCAGCTCAAAAAATCGCTTGCAGTAGCTCTGCTACTAAATTTATTTCAAAATGGAAATCCATATACAACTATGATCAGCTGTTCCTTTCATCTTGACTGAGCTTTTAACGTTGTTACGGGAAAGGATGAAGCTGATTGGTTAGTTCTTGTCACATGACCCGCGATGCGCTTGCAGCATTCTGAAAAGTTGAGATGTTTTTAACTCGATGCGGTGCGGTGTTGGAAATAACGAACTTGAGCGCGCAAAAGACGCGATATGTGAACGTCCCCTTAAACAGTTCAGTAGTGCAGAGTTTACAGGTTACTCTTCTTTTTTGAAGGCTCAAAGTAAAGTACTCCCAGTCTCCCACATCCCGCTAAATGCTGCAGAGACGCTGTTCGGGAAGCACGTGACATAAAACGAGGCCAGCTATTGGCTATTCGCTACTTCTCCTGCTGTACTGGCTGAGTAAAACCTCCGGTGGCTCATTACTGCCACACTTTGATCACCGCAGATTTGAAATATGCACGAAATGAGCCGCTTATGGCAAATAAAAGTTATTTAGCAACGAATCGATGACTAAATTAGTTGACAACTATTTTAATAATAGATTTTTATCGATTAAATCGATTCGTTGTTTCAGCTCTAGAATTTTGCATATTTGGATGCAGCCATTCTGATTTATGAATTGTTCATTAGTCTGATTTTTGAACTGTATCAATTGATTTGTTGAAAACAACTCATTCAGTATGCTCCTTGCATTTGAGAATGCTTACTTCACTACTATGCATACTATAAAGTGTATATATATATATATATATATATATATATATATATATATATATATATATATATATATATATATATAGTTTGCAAAAAAAATTATATAATGGTCTGTACTGAATACACAGTATTTATAAATACCTAAATAAATACTTCCACAATATAGCCTACTATTTTCCACATAGAAAATAAAGTTTGGAATGACATAAACATGAGTAATTGACAAAATATAGATTTTTCATTGAACTGTCCTTTTAATAATTTTCATAGATGGTTCTATTATGTTGAAGTAAACTATATTTCTAAAGAAACAGAATTTTTAATTGCGTATCTTCCTTCTAATGGTTTTATTAGAAATGAGCATGGCAAGGTCCAAAAAAACATTTGTAACTTTTGTAGTCAAACTCTCTTTAAATCCACTGAGGTTGCCTAGGTTAACGGCCGTGTGTCACCAGTAAGTGTGAGAGAATCTTTAATGACCATAGCATACCTCGTTAGGCAGGACACCGCAGCACCTGTGGTGCGCTCTAACCATCAGACTAATGAGCTGTTGGCGGAATTTCGTCTTGAAGTTTTCCCTGGCTTTAACTGCTCCATTTTCCATTTCTTTCACATGTAAAATGGAGGACATGAAAGATTTGTCTCAGTAAAACAATGGCATTGAAATTCACACTGTGAGGGGAAAAATAATGTTCTCTACTGATGTTAATGTCCTTTGTTTCATGCCAGCATGCCACACTGGCACCATCAGTGGCGGATGGCATGAAGTGTTGTAGATCTGAGGAAGAGCTCACTGGCCATTATCACAGTATGTGTCTAGTGCCTTGTCCTTATCAGCCCTCACGGCTTCTCTTTTTCCTTTTCACCCCATCCTCAAATGTGTTCACAAACAGAAATGCACTGGCTTGACATCAAGTTCACCGCTTGCTTCTCTGCCCACACTCTTTTAGCAAGGGGTGTTTTTATTTTTATTTTTTTAATTAGAACAGGCTTTCTCTACCTAAGACAGGCTGAATTAAAAATACTTTTACAATTTTGCTTGAATACAGAGATAAATTCCTCCAAAATAACAATTCTTAAAAAATAGTGGTCCATGAAAAAAATCTGTTCTGATTTTGACACTGATTATTTAATTTTTCAGCAGGTCCATACTTCTGGTAACAAAAATGTTTTCTTAAGTTTTTATTTTTAATTATAATATCCCTGTTTAACAGGGTCACTTACTGTAAAAACTATCGCTGTACATAATTGCAGTTAATTTATCATTTATAATAAGTTCTGATCAGTTTTTCCCAAGCAGAATGATATTGCAAAATTGATCAAATTTGGTCAGTGTAAATGAAAAGACATTGTGTAGAAATGTAGAGTACACTTAACTTGAACACATTTTACTTTATTTAAATGCAAATTTCTGTATTGCATTAGACAGTAAAAGTTATAATAAAATCTGTAATTTTAATATTGTATTACATTTTTCAGTACCGGTATTTATATTTTAATAGAAGTGCAATAATGTAAACAATTCTGAATTCTTAATGCTATTTGGATAAACTGAAAAAAATGGACTCTGGACTCTCTAAATATGGACTCTGGATGCTTTATATACAAACTGCTGGGTGGTTTGCAACGGTTTACATTTTGTTTAGAAATCTTCCAAATATCTGAAATGTAGGAAAGTGTTCTTTAGGGACACTGTATCAGCAGTGCAGTAGGAAAACAGAATCATCATCCTGTCATGTATGTTATTGCAGATAGATAAGAACTTAGCCGTTATCTTAAACAACCCAAACTGATTAAATGGCCAGTCATCACACCACACTGTTCCCTACTGAGGGTCCTCCAGTGACATATGGCAGCCTGCGAGGAGAGGAGAAATGAATGGGAATGTCTGGAAAGGGCAGCAGGTGCTATAATTCCACAGTGAATGAGCCTGATATCCCTCGTCGCCCATCAGTCAGGGACTCACTCTGTGTTTGCCATGCCACAGGGAAAAATGTCACCTGAATGCTCACTCCCTGCTCTTTGATTTACTGCCTGATGAGTAGCAAAGCTCTGGGAGATCCACTGATCACTGGGTTTTCATTTTTTTTTCTCCACCTTTCACATCCACCAATGCTGAGCATTTTATTCTTGTTTTCAGTAGCAGGAAATTACAATCTTCTGTTTTTCGCTTTCATAAGAATGTGATGCCTCTGGTGTAGTAATGTAATGGCAAGAAGGACAGGAGGTGATTGTCACCATAGTCTCTAGTCTGGCACCTCCCTCATATTGGCATCCTGTTTATGAAAGCATTCCTGCTGCTGGAGAAGCACATATAACGTTGGGCCAAAAATCTGAGAACAAAGCTAAAACTATTTTACATTTTAATTCAATGTTAAAATGCATTTTATATTGTTGTTTTAAAGGAAAACTAAATGTAATATTTAATTCACTTTTACTTTTATATTTCCGGTTACCTCTTTGCAATTTTAGTTTGTTTTAGTAATTTTGTTTGGTTTTTTGAGTAATTTTAGAATTGTAACTTTCAATTAATAAAAACGATTTTTAATAGCTTTAGTTTTAGTATACAATGACAACACTGACTTCCATTGATAAGATTATACTATAAATAATATAATTTGCATATATAATATAATTTGAATATATTATATTTATCATCCAATTTATGTTTAATTAGAAAATATTGCAAAATATTTTGTTCAGCTAATATAATATAATATAATAAACATCGAATTTGTGTTAAATTAGAAAATGCTTCTTTTGGATTTTGGACCCTACTGTATTTGCATGATGTGTATTGCATGCATCACCGGTTGTCTTTTTCTGTTTCCTTTGAGAATTTAATCCACTTTTGGTCAGTCTACCCCAATAGATGCCATTTACACACAATTACTGCACACTTTGGTGTAAATAAGCATGTGTGCCCACAGCTGCAATGGTTTAATCATTAGTCCTTCCACAACAGTTCCACATACCAGTTTGGGTGCCGTCACATACTTTACTTTCCACATTCCAATTACTCTCTCTGCATTAGGGCTGGGCGATATACAAAAAAAAAGATATCTCGATATTGTCACAATTTTTACGATATTCGATATATATCTCGATATGTTTGCATTTGCATTTAAATAATAAAAAATAAAACATGATTTTCTTTTGCCCATTAAAAAAAAAAAACTATTTAGATTAAATAGCTAATTTAAGCAGTTAAAAAATCTAGACCAAGAGATCACTTACTGCTTTTTATTAAATGAATACATGTAGGCCTATATGTAACTGAAGCAGTGCAAATTAAGTAACAGTTACAGAAAGTGCATTTTTCTTTTTAGTGCATGCAATTCACAATTTAAACTATGCAACTGGGATAAGTATTTTATTTAAATTTTTTAACAAGTTTTTAAGCTAAGAACACAAGTCTGTCAACTGTCTGTGGTTTTAAGAGAAGCTCTGTGGCATGAAACTATGGTCCTACTGACACTAAAAACCCTCTTAGATGGGGAGCTAGTTGCTGAAGCACATAGCTTTTTCTTATATATATAAATGAATACCAAAGACTTTTGCATTCTCTCTGTCTATATTATGGAAACTGGTAAACATATCAGTGATTCCAAATGGCCATAGCCTATGTTTCTCTATTCAAACATCAGCGGTCGAGTAAGTGCATTTATTTTGCGATCACAAATGCAAACAATACAGTTGAGATCTCACGACAGAACACAGACCGGCTGAACGACGCTTTCATTAAATCGCTCAATTCCAGCTTGTTAGTTTATTTTTTTTTTTTTTCAAGTTTATTTATTTGTATAGCGCTTTTTACAATACAAATCGTTACAAAGCAACTTTACAGAAAATTATGTTTCTACAATATTTAGTAGTAGCTAGTAGTTTGTGCACGTTTGACAGGATTTTAGAAAAATAAAAATAATAATAATAATACAAGACGTAGTCAGCTAGATGATGAACTATCAATATTATTAATTAATAGTAATTATATGATGCAGTCACACATGTAGCAATAATTGTTAGTTCTGTTTGTTGATTCAAGGTTAGGATCATCTGGGGTCCTCTGAGGGTCAGCATCATCTCTTCTCAGGTGTTCTGGATCCAGACTGGAGCTTGTGTAAATCCTAGTTACCACGGGATGTAAATCCCGTGGCAAAACATAGAAACAAGATAGAGACATCATTAGCATAGCTGCTGATCCAACAAAGTAAAATTAGTTTAACCCAAGCTAAAGAATAAAAATGCAGATGCAACTACACTCACAATTTAAGAGATACATTATTCGAATGCTTGGCGAAAGAGATGTGTTTTTAATCTAGATTTAAACAGAGAGAGTGTGTCTGAACCCCGAACATTATCAGGAAGGCTATTCCAGAGTTTGGGAGCCAAATGTGAAAAAGCTCTACCTCCTTTAGTGGACTTTGCTATCCTAGGAACTACCAAAAGTCCAGCGTTTTGTGACCTTAGGGTGCGTGATGGGTTGTAGCGTGGTAGAAGGCTAGTTAGGTACGCAGGAGCTAAACCATTTAGGGCCTTATAGGTAAGTAATGATAATTTGTAACAGATACGGAACTTAATAGGTAGCCAGTGCAGAGACTGTAAAATTGGGGTAATATGATCATATTTTCTTGACCTGGTAAGGACTCTAGCTGCTGCATTTTGGACTACCTGTAGCTTGTTTATTGACGAAGCAGGACAACCACCTAGAAGTGCATTACAATAGTCCAGTCTAGAGGTCATGAATGCATGAACTAGCTTTTCTGCATCAGAAACAGATAACATGTTTCGTAGCTTGGCAATGTTTCTAAGATGGAAGAATGCAGTTTTTGTAACATTGGAAATATGATTTTCAAAAGACAAATTGCTGTCTAATATAACACCCAGATTTCTGACTGTAGAGGAAGTAACAGTACATCCGTCTAGTTGCAGATTGTAATCTACAAGATTCTGTGTACTGTTTTTTGGTCCAATAATTAATATCTCTGTCTTATCCGAATTTAATTGGAGAAAATTATTTGTCATCCAATCTTTTACAGTTTTAACACACTCTGTTAGCTTAGATAATTGGGAAGTTTCATCTGGTCTCGTTGAAATATATAGCTGAGTATCATCAGCATAACAGTGGAAGCTTATTCCGTATTTTCTAATAATATTACCAAGGGGCAACATGTATATTGAAAATAGAAGGGGACCTAGGACGGATCCTTGTGGCACTCCATATTTTACTGATGATAAATGAGATGACTCTCCATTTAAGTAAACAAAATGGTAGCGATCGGACAGGTAGGATCTAAACCATCTTAGAGCCTGCCCTTGAATACCTGTATAGTTTTGTAATCGATCTATGAGTATGTCATGATTAGTGTTTTCAGATTATCGTCAGCGGCTCTTTCGCAATGAGGAGTGAGCACGTGCGCATGGTTGCCAGATTGCTTAAAATAAGCAAACACCGGGCAGAAAATGTATCCTTGTAACAGTGGAGCTCTGATTCGGAGATTTAAACTCTTGTTATCTGGCAACCGCTATCATTACAGCTCTCGTAGTAGAGGGGCATAGAGCAGACAGCAGTTACAGGTTCCTTTTTTGGACATTCGGCGCGTTCTTTTGGGAAAGTATGCTTGGATTTGAAATATTAGATATTCCCGATATATTCAAATTGTATATCGTCGTCAAAATTATTCCGATGTTATCGCTAATATTCGATATATCGCCCAGCCCTACTCTGCATCGTACTTTAACAAGTCAACGGCTTTAGCTTCACAATGCATTACATTAATGAGATTTTGTGTTGATCTTCTGGGTTTCAGAGTGTTTGAAAGCATATTTTCAGTTTATAGTTTTTGTATTGTGTTGGAAGTTTTTCTCTTCTTGGTTCAGCCTTGATAGTAAAATTTAAGGAATAGTTCACTCGGAAATGAAAATTAATTAATTACTCACCGTCAAGGCATCCTAGGTGTATATGACTTTCTTCTTTCAGATAAATTCAGTGGGAGTTATATTACTCCGCTTGGACCTTAGTCTGACCAAGTAAAGCATTTATATTATTTAACTCGACACATAATACATCATGGTCTTTGATCTTTCAAACTGGTTAATGGCAGTCAGCAGGTGTTGCGGTGCATCAGTCCAAAAGAAGTTAAATAAAAAGCCACACATAATAAAAAGTGTCTCACACGGTTCCGGGGGTTGAACAAAGGAGTCCTATAGCGAATCGATGCGTTTTTGAAAGAAAAATATCCATATTCAAAGCGTAATAAGTACTTTAATGTGGCTTGCGCCAACAGTTGTACACGGAAGCAGCTCTAAGAGGATGAGAAAACAAATGTTTGTAAACAGGAGCAAAGGAAGCAATGTTTCCTTATTTTAGCAGAGGAAAACCAGTCTCCTCTTGGCTTATGAAATCCTCCCATATTCTTCTTTACAAATCCTTGTTTTGTATTTCTAATTAGTGACCGTTGTTTTGATCTCTTTCTTTTGCTTCCATGTTCGTCACTTCACCATGCGCAAAGCTAACCTCATACGTCATCTGCCCGGAACTGCTTCCATTCACAACAGTGAGCACAAGCTTGATTAAATTTATTATTATAGGGCTGCACGATAAATCGCATACGATATTTAATGTGCATCTTGTCAGTAAAGCCGGTTCTATAATCGTTTGGAAAATCTCCATCACTTGAGCATTTACTTCTCCATGTGAAACCACACAGGTGATGGATATTTACAGCTGATTACAGAACCGGCTTTACTGACAAGATGCACATTAAATATTGCATGTGATTTATTCGCATTAAACCAGACCTCATTTTTACACTGTTGGAATAGTTCCCCGTCGTCTACATTGTGCACTACGAGCCATTCACTGTACATTAAATTCTACACTGTGAACAACTGACCGCTCTCAGCCAGTGCTTCAGCATCTATTTATAGTGCAGGGGGCAGGCGCTTCAGATTGTAGAAAGCATTTGATTGGTCAAAAGATTTGATGAAAAGATGAAGTACGATGCAAACTTCAAAAAAATAGTTGAGCTGTTTTGGTGGAAGTGATGAACTGGAAAGCTTTTTCTTGTAAATGTGAATTTTGTCACCGTTTTGGAGCACACTGCCTTATAGATAACCTTAAGACTTAAATATTGATACTAACACCCAAAAAAGTTATTTACACATAGGATTACTTTAGGGTGAGTAATTTATGTACAAATTTTCATTTTTGGGTGAACTAACCTTTAAGATGGTTTTTTATGAAATCCAATAGCTTACTGACCCTGCATAGACAGCAACGCAACTACCACATTCAAGACCCAGAATGGCTGTAAAGACATCATTAAAATAGTCCATGTGACATCAATGGTTCAACCATAATTTTATGAAACTATCGTTGTGGTACTCTCGTGAACACGCATTCAAGACTGACACGGAAAAGAAGAAATTGTTGAAAAGTCTTTTTTTGTTTTTGTTTTTCTTTGTGCGTAAAGGTATTCTTATACCTTTATACAATTAAGGTTGAACCACTGGTGTCTATGACTATTTTAACAATGTCCTTGATACCTTTCTGGGCATTTTAACGGGGTAGTTGAGATTTCATCAAAAATATCTTAAATTTTGTTCTGAAGATAAACAAAGGTCTATGGGTTTGGAATGACATGAGGGTGAGAAATTAATGACAGAATTTTCTGAATTTTGAGTGAACTATACCTTTAGGGCCTTTGTTTATCTTCGTCTTAAAAATATCAACGTGACTATTGTTCATATGTTGGTCTGACAAAGTGAGTCAGAATAAAATGAAGTAATTGATTTTCAGTGAGAGTTAGCAATGTAAGAGGGGATTGGCAACCATTGGTGATGCATTGGGGGCATGCCCACTGTGGAAAAAGTTTTGAAAAGTTTAACTTTATGCAAACGAACAACAGAAAACCTTTGGAGTGCAATTGGGGTGAGTTTGCTTTATGCCTTAAACAGCTCATGACTTTAAATTGCATCATTCTACGCACAAACCTTTAGTCGTATCATTTAGCAGTGTCTCATTGTGCAAAATTTGGGTCAGGTGTTTGTTTGCGCTATGCAGTTGTTAAACATCATCTGGCATGATCCCAGGGAACTTTTGGCTACCACTGCTGATGAGGATTGCATTTCCTTGTCTGGTACTGGCAAGGATGGCCAGCTCCCGCATTGCAAATAACTATGAGCATATCCATCACTAATGACAGTCTAAACAATAACACATCATTGCTTTCTATATTTTGTGTTGCATGTTTATTAAAGCAGGCAGACGTAGATCAGGAATTATAGCTAGGAGTTAATGAAGTAGGAGCAATCATTCCTCACTCTTCCCTCAGGTCTCTTGTTATTTTATTACTGGTGTTTTTTAATGGTTCATATTTTGTCCTGCAGTTTCACAACATCAAATGGCTCTCGTTTATCAGAGGATATCCTAGACCATACCCCAAAAAATACTTCTATTGGCAAATGTAAAATCGTCACCGCTTATGCAGTGTAGTGACAACCAACTAAGCTGTAACAACTTAATAATATTAAAGGAATAGTTCCAAAAGTGAAAAACTGATGGAAATTTACCCCAAATCTGTTCCAATGAGGAAACAAACTCATCTACATTTTGGAGAAATTTAACATTACATTACTTGCTCACCAGTGAATCCTCTGCAGTTTATGGGTGCCATCCAAACAGCTGATCAAAGCATCACAAGTAATCTGCATGACTAATGTAAAATAATTAACGTCTTGTGAAGCGAAAAGCTACATGTTTGTAATAAACAAATTCATCAATTAGGGATGGGACGGTATGAAAATTTAATATCACGATTATAGTGACTAAAATTATCACGATTATCAATATTATCACGGTTTTGTTGAAACGAGATGAAAGTGTTCAAAAATAGTTGATGCTCACACTGAAAACATTTCAGCAAGTTTTATATTTAATAATCAACAAACAACTAATAAAACAAGCAACTCTATGCACTTAATTTAAAGAAAGATTAAATTCTGTGGCATTTCCTTCCTTACAATGAAAAGTGTAGAAGCATAGAAAAGCATAGAAAAGTCACTGACTTTCGCCATTCCTTCTCGAAAAAAAACAAAAAAAACATTGTGCGCTGCGCTTGCATCAGACTGTTGCTGGCTGGACATGATTTAATAGTGAGTTATTAAAACCGCGACAATCAAACACGGTTTTAATGATAATTCATTTTTAAACGATATTACTAACCTTCAGCACATTTTATCACGGTTATCAATAAAAACCGGTTATCGTCCCATCCCTATCATCAATAAAACATTCTTAAATTCCTTTAAGCATTGTCAAATTTTTGCCAGACTAAAATGGAGATACTTGGTGTTTTATGTGTTTTCCCAACAGTAAATAAAATGTAATGTGGAAAGTTTGGTGTGAATTTGACTTAAAAAAAGTAAAAAATTCATTGCCACAACTCATTATACATTTTTATTATACCAGTGGATAGATCTCTTGCTCAGTTGACCCTTATGTAGTCTGCATATAAATATTTTGGTTCAAGGACAGAATTCAGTCCAATAGGGTTTTTGGATTGATGTACTTTGGAATAGCTTCCAGACTGACTTTGTTAACTGTCAAAACGTTACCCAAAAGTAACTTTTCAGTTATTTAGATTAGCTACAGCTGTGAGATTTGCTGGAGTGCAAAGACATTTGTCTGATGGGCTTTTGTCCGATGTTTGCGGTTTACTTGCATAATTATTGATTGGTCTGAAATGGATCGTATTGAACGGGAGGAGAACACTTGGCTCTTTCAGGTCTACACTGTTGTACTGTGATATTTTAAACTGTCTTATCTTGTCGCTCTTAGGGTCAAATGTATACAATTTCCCAGGATCTGAGTGCTGACAACCAGGATCGGCTCTTGACTTCAACGTCATACAGAAATAAGATTCTCTACCCCAAGGAAAGCCGATACAAAATCTCTAAGACTTCTCCGCCTCTTGTCCTTTTCTCCCTGAAAACATGGTTATCTGCATGTGTCTTCATGCTTGACCTGGCCTAACTACTTCTTTGAATATTGGAGAGCTGTGTGTGTGTGTGTGTGTGTGTGTGTGTGTGAGAGAAAGAGAGAGAGTGTGAGGCGCTTGACCACGGCTGAGCTCAACAGTCAGAGACAGACTTTTACTGTCTGCTTCACTCTCACACACATTCCTCCTCCCTACATCCCTTGCGGTCTTGCTAGGGATGAAATAAACTGTGTTTTCAAAATTTACAAAGTACAAATTACGTTTACATGCACAGTTTAATCGTACTACAGCTAATGCATAGAGTGTATGTCACATAGAGTTCGCCATTCTAATTGCATCAGTTCTGCTAAAAAAAAAAGTCAACTAGTTCATTATCAATCAGTTCTTACAATCTGATGCTTCTAACACCTCTGTCCTACAATAAAAGAAATATGGTGTAGGATTTACATTTGAAACAATTTTCACTCAGAAATTGGTAGTGAACATCTTTGAACTATCATTAGTCAGTGGCGATTACAAAATGGGTAGGTGTGGCTCTGCCGCCTTTGACATTGGAAACATTTCTTCCATTCAGTCCATCTATTTCAGATGCGATTAAAAACATGAACACAATTCAGGGGCTTTGTAGTAGAAAGTGAAGTTGTAATTCTAATGGAAAGCAACACTGACACTGTTTTCACAAATCTGCAACCTACTGTATAAAGTGCAATATAAATAAACGTGACAACTTGACAGTGGCAAATTGTGGAACTAGTGCAAACATATCCAACTATGATCAGATGCTTTCTTAACTGCTGTTTTCACTGGCATTTTGGTTATGTGTTTATTTTGTTATTGAGAGGAAAGTGCGCTTCACATATTTACATATTCATTTAAAGGGGTGGTTGATTGCGATTTTCACTTTTTTAGGGCCCTATTTTAACAATCTAAACGCAAAGTGTAAAGCATACGGCACAGGTGCACTCTGGGCGTGTCCAAATCCACTTTTGCTATATTAACGATGGAAAAACGGTTGGCGCGCCCGGGTGCATGGTCTAAACAGGTTGTCCCTCTTCTCTTAAAGGGTTAGTTCACCCAGATAGCAAAATTATGTAATTAATAACTTACCCTCATGTTGTTTCAAACCCGTAAGACCTCTTTAATGAGTAATGAGTGTTTTTTGGGCGTAACGTGGAATAAACCAATCAGAGTCTCATCTTCCATTCCCTTTAAGAGCCAGTTGCGCTCTTCCATGACAGATTTGGTATTTACATGGTGGAATTTGGCAAGCGCAAAGACAGAACGTGTCTCCGAGATGAAACGGAGCTGCTCGTGTCCGAGCAAATAGCCTAATTCTGATACGTGATGACTATCCATTATGACATGTAGGCATATATATATATGACTACAAAAAAAATCTTAAGCATTGCAATCCTTTAATTTTTTATATTTGGCATGTTTGTGTGCTGCTGTGCATTCCTGTGTTTAATAAGCAGCGTGTACGCTCTTTAAATAACTAAGAAAAAACATTGCCCCAGACTTTAGACCAGGTTTGAGCTGGTCTATGGTGCAGTCTATTTTCAGCTCCTTAAAATAGCGTTGCGCCAACAATGCACCTGAACACATCTCTTTTTAGACCAGCACGCCTATGGGTGCAAAAATGAGCGCAAATACATTTGTTAATTAAACGACGTGGCGCTGGATGGGAAATATACAAAAGGCGCCGGACTGAAACTAGCAAACACACTTGCGCTGCGCCTTGCGTTTCAGCTCCTTAAAATAGCATTGCGCCAACAATGCACCTGAACACATCTCTTTTTAGACCAGCACGCCTATGGGTGCAAAAATGAGCGCAAATACATTTGTTAATTAAACGACGTGGCGCTGGATGGGAAATATACGAACGGCGCCAGACTGAAACTAGCAAACACACTTGCGCTGCGCCTTATTCTCTGCATCGTTTTCCATCGTTAATTTTCTACCTATTAGATTGTATTTTATTAATGTCTACACCTACACCTACCCCAACCCTAAATCTACCCTTTACAAAAATGGAAAAAAAATAAAAAAAGTAATTATTGTTGTACAGTGTGACAAAAATTATGCTGTATTGCTGTAAAGTAAACAGTCTGTCAGAGCACAGTTCGTCACCCCACAGAAGAGAGGGGAGGGGTGAGCAGAGCTCATTAGCATTTAAAGCAACATTCAAAAAACGGGTTGATTTCTGCAGAGCTGATTTTGACAAGGTAAAAAGGTTTTTTTTACACTACCATTGAGAAATTTTAACCAAAGTATGTTATAGACTTTTCATTAAGACCATAAAGAATCATATCAAGTTGTGGAAAATGGGCATCCGATGACCCCTTTAACCAGAACATGTAGCAAAGGGGGCGAGGCCATGTTGTACTGCTTTAGAGAAGTGGAAGAGAAAACAAAGGTTGAATGTTGAAAAGAGTGGAAATGGAAAGCAAAGAATGGAAAAACTTTGCCAGTATATCTGGAGTTATTAGTAAATCATCCAAAATAGATAATAAATGAGCATAGAGGAGAAAAGAAATATGTATAATTTGACTGATTAATAATATGTTTTAGTTCAGTGGAAAGCGGCGCACTGATTTGGTGCGGGGCTGGTGATCGGCCATGTGTCTAGAGCTGCTTCTTATCTCTTTGCTCAGATGGAAGGAGGAGTTTAGGGGGCTTTGGTTGGTAAATCCCCAGGCGCAGAGGGGATCAACAGCACCAGGCTGAGCTCCAGCAAAGCATCTCTGGCATCAGCACTGTCATTAGCATGGGCCGCTTCAATTCCCTAAATCTCTGACAGGCCTCTCAGCGTGATCTAGTTGTGATATCCCGCACCTGTGATTCTGAGTTTTGCCTGCCTTTAAAGCTTCAAGACGACTTGATTTTTGCTGTGTGCACAAGTATGGTACTGTGGAAAACAGTGGTTAGGATTGCAAAGTGGAGAACAAATTGCACATTCTCTGAGAACATGATGTTTTATCCATTAACCTACTGCACAGGTTGCTGGAGCATCTCTGGGCCACCTTTGCTTATTTGTATCAAGTGTCAGTCAGTTCCTGTCCTGGTTGCAGAGCCACTGATGTTAAACTAGTCTGAAATGATGTTGATTGTTACATAACCACACGTCCTACAAGTCGCTCGTTGCTGCAGCTGTCTGCCCAGCTGCCAGCAGTCAGAGAGCTGCCAAACATCCTCACAGTTCAACAGAAGCTGCCTATCGCATAGAAGCTGACTTTACACCTTCATTTGACAATCCAGTCTGTCACATCTCATGCCTTGTTTTAATGAATGATCGGCCCAGAAACACTTTCATTTAGTCATTATTTACTCAACCTCATGTCGTTCCTGACCAGTGTGAATTTTTTATTTTTTTCTTCTTCTGTGGTTGATTTGCTCTTTACTGTGAAATTACAAGCATTGTTGACCAAAGCTTTCAAGTTTAAAAAACATGATAAAATTGTTCTATACAAATTTTTATGCTTTATTACAAGTCTTTTGAAGTCATATAGCTTTGCATGAGAATCAGAATGTAATTTAAGTCATTGACTGTAAACTGTGACATCTGTTCTAGCTCTTTTAAGCAAGTTCACAAGAGAAGTATAAATGTGTCATTTGTGAAATTATCGGTTTTTTTTTCAGTGAATCAATCGTTGAATGTTTAGATCACAAAGGAACTGATCCAGTTCAAGTGATTTAGTTATTCGGTTAAGTTTTTCCCCTGGCAGCAATGTTGGTTTAGTATTCAATATACATTTATAGTTTCAAGTAATATTATAAATTATCATTTATTTTTATATTTTTAGTTTTCATCCTAATTTATTTTTCATTTATTTATTTTTAATAAAATGTCTGAATACTTTTATAAGTCAGTTTTAGGTTTTCGGTTTTAATTTTATTTCTCCTAGTAATTTAAAATTTTCCAATTGTTTAGGCTTTGTCATCTTTTTTATATTTTATTTTATTTTTGTTTCAATTAACCAAAATGTTTTGTTTGAGTTAATAACACTTTTTGGAAGGAGTTTCTTTGTAAATATTTCGTTTTTTTTTTTCTCACACAAAGCTATCAAACGACCCTTGGAATTGCATGAAAAAAAGCAACCATTTATGTTCTTCAAACTTTCTTCTTTCATGTTCCACAGAAGAAAGATTTGGAGCAAAATTATAATGTTTAATTTTTGTAAGCACCTGGTAGAAAAAGATACAAAGTAAATACTAGCTAAAAGCAAATGACAGTATTTTGTGATTTGCACTTAAGCTCAATAAATGTGTACTGTACAATGGATTACCATAATGTACTTTTGTTTGCATCATCCATCACATTGCTTGGTCACAGGAGCAACAAACTTGTGACTTGTGTTTGTCTGAGTATTTACACTTTAGTGTGTTTAAAGATCAGTTATCAGTTTTTGTGTAATGTTGTTATCGACTAAGTGCGTCCTCCATCAGGTCAAGTCATACTCATAAAAAATAGTGTGCGATGTCCTAAGAGTAATGTTGTGGTAATTTCCTAATATCCTTTCAATATTTAAGGGTAGTGTACTTCCCCCATGGCTTGCGTCAGCACTGGTCAATGCATTGATTTCTATAAAGTGAAGCGTCATCTTCAGTTTTTGCCCCTGTTGTTTTTCCCTGCGTTTACCTCTCATGTCACTAGCTCCGCCCTTGCACCATAGCTTGTGACTGGAAGAGAAGAGGAGTAATTTTTAGGGGGAGGTTAATATTATTGATTTAAAGATTACTAGGGCACATGAATTAAATAAAAATAATGAAGTGCACAGATAAATTATTTATAATAAACACAGTATTTCATTAAAAAATAAAAATATTCAATTTTGATTTCATGGTGACTTTAAATGAGGGCTAGCTGCCTCTTGACATAGTACAGTCTGTTTGCAGCTGTACTGTCTGTTGTTTTTTGTGTCGGCGAGTGAGAGGGAGAGAGAGAGGGCACATTTTCAGACTGTGCCACCTCACGCATGTGCCAGACTACGAGAATAACCTGATTTGGATCTACATGATTGGCAAACAAAGCCAAATGACAACAAATTTCGTAACCATCTAGTTAGCATCCTTTTTATGTTTTGTCTTTGTTGTTTATATGTTGAATCATTAGCATGTTAAAATGGCCTGTGTTTTACATTTTATTTTTAGTGAGATACAATTTTTGAAAACATCACATTGGAATCATGTAGCTTTTCTGTTGCAAATTTATAGTGAACAGTGCTGATTACTGATGCACTTACATCATCATATATGAAATAAATATAAAAGGAATTTATCCTTGCACTTGTTATGAAAATGTGAAGACATCTAGTAGGGCTGGACGATTATGGCCTAAAATCAAAACCTCGATTAATTGAACATTTTACCTCGATTACGATTAATGAACGATTATTTTGTTTTGGTTTTTTTTTTTTTTGCCCTCATAGTTCAAGGTTTGTACTGTAAATATGATTGACTATCAGCAGTTATTTTATCTATGTTCGTAACATTTCTTACTAGGGTTGGGTATCGTTTGAATTTTATCGTTTCCGATTTTTATCGATTCCTAGTTTCGATTCCAATAAGATAAAAAATCCAATATAAAAAAAATTAAGTCAAACATTTAGATGTCAAACATTTTTACAAAGCATTATGTTGCACCTGAATAACATGTGCAAAAATAAGCAGCCTACAAAACACTGCAAGAGGAATTTTGCCTGTGATTAAAAAAATACCATAGCAAAAACAACTAGATTAATATAAATTTCAAATATTCAAGTGTTAAAGACAAGTAATAAGATAGGTCAGTAATAAGAAAGGAACAAAAAAATCAATACGCAATATCATAAATAAATACAACTAAACTAAATTTCAGGTACAGAAACTATAATTAAAAGTTTAAAAACACTGCATAGTTTTCTTTTTATAAATAAAATAAAGATTAATCAAGTAAAGTTATTAAATATATTCAGTCAAGATCAGTGAATGATTTTCTTTTGTTCTTGGATTAACATTAATGACAGGCAGCGCGTTTATTAGGCTGTTGTCTTTTTAAGTAAAAATACTGCACATGTGTGATTTATGTAGAGTTAAGTGGATCTAACTTAACTAATAAACACAGAGACACAAGTCCAACATGTGCTCTCTAAGCATAACTTTATTAAAGTGCTTATTTTACCACTTCCCCCACCTAACCACAAGGGGGCAACGTCACATCATGTGTCCTATAAAATCCATTACCACTACATCCCCCTTTCTAAGATCAGTAGTACTGATATATAACTCAAGATTAAACTAACTATATCAAAAGTTAAGTGTTCCCAATTCAAACTGTTGCACTATGCATAAGACAACATGACCCATTGTCTTTTTCCTCAGATATTCCTGTAAAACTGTAAATCATATGGTATCTTATGAACAATAAGCAAATGAACATTAACTTAAAATCTAAACTAAGAAGGTGGGGTAGACTACCCGATTTTTCTACTGAGTGTGGGGGTTTATTCTGCCCAGTAGAAACCACTCAGTCTCACCAGGGATACCCGCTATTTAACCACAAAGTCCTTCAGGTACCCTGGAGGTCGTCTCTCTCTTGCAGGGTAACGTGCCAGAGGCTCAGGACTACATGGTTGAACTGGGCCCTGCTCTGCATGCTCTAGCCTCACTGGCTGACCAGTAGATTGCTCTGGCTCTGGTAGGATGGTCTGCGCTGCTGGCGCCACTGGCTTACAGACAAGGTGCTTTCGGTTTCGGCGCAGGTTTCCTCTGGGAGTGTCAATGATGATTGACCTTGGAGCTTCCACCTGTCTTATCACTGTCTCCTTCTCCTTTGTGTCCTTTACCGAGACATGGTCACCTGGAGTCAGTTTTGTGATCTGTTGAGCTCTGTGTCTTTTGTTGAAGTTCCAACTCAATCTCAGTCTCTTTTTCTTTTCCTCCTCTTTGAGTTTGGTTATGTCAGTCCAGCCTGGGTCGAGAGATGACAGAGTGACCGGAACTGTTGTTCTGAGCTGCCTGCCCATCGACAGCTGTGCTGGACTGTACCCGTTAGCGAGTGGTGTGGCTCTGTAAGCCATGAGTGCCAGAAATGGGTCTTTCTCTTTCTGGAGGAGGCCTTTAACTGTCCGCACAGCTCGCTCTGCCTTTCCATTGCTCTGAGTGTATCTGGGGCTGGACGTTGTGTGTGTGAACCCCCCCTGTTTTGCGAACTGAGTGAAGCATTCAGATGAGAACTGGGGTCCATTATCTGTCATGACCTCGGACGGTATGCCATGCCTGGCGAAGATAGACTTGCAATGTTCCACTACTGCTAATGAATTTGTAGATGTGAGTTTAGCTACCTCAATGAAACGGGAAAAGTAATTTACCACTAATAGATACTGGTTATCGTTCCACTGAAACAAGTCAGCACCCACCTTTGCCCATGGTCTATCAGGGAATTCTGTAGGCAGCAGTGGCTCTTTGGAGTTGATTCTTTCTTTTGCACATATGTCGCAGCCCTCGACCACTTTCTGAAGCTGGGTACACAGTCCCGGCCACCAGACAGATTGCTTGGCTCTTCCACGACACTTTGCTATGCCTTGGTGTCCTGCTTGCAGTTTCTGAAGGATGTCTGTCTGTAGCAGCTTGGGAATAACTAGTCTACATCCTTTCATTAATAAGCCGTTCTCCACTGATAGCTCTTCCGCGACATGTGTGTATGGTAGGTAAGCTCTGTCTATTGCGGATCTGTCTGGCCAGCCCTCAGTACAGTACCTTTACACTTGGCTCAGTATTTCATCACAATCTTGATGTTCCCTTATTTCTTGTAGCCTCTTTTCCGTAGCTGGGAGGGTTGACATGATCATGTTTACATACAGGTTGACTTCCTCTTCCTGCTCCGGCTGCCCTCTGTCTCGCAACGGTGCCCTTGATAGCACATCCGCCATGGCCAACTTCTTGCCGGCTACATGGGAGATGGAGAAACTGAAAGCCATCAGTCTCATTCGGAGTCTCTGAATGCGCGGCGGGAGCTCATCCAGGCTCCTGGAGCCTAGTAATGGGACCAGAGGCTTGTGGTCCGTTTCAACGTGGAATGTGATGCCCACCTGGAAGTCTGAGAAACGCTCGCATGCCCATGTGATTGCCAAGGCCTCTTTCTCAATCTGTGCGTACCTTTTCTCAGTGTCTGTGAGTGCTCTGGAGATATACGCGACTGGCTTGAGGTGTCCATCCTCCTGTCTCTGGAGTAGCACAGCTCCCAGTCCAAATGATGACGCGTCAGCTGAGACGACAGTCTCCGCCTTTGCGTTTGTAGAGCGCCACCCCAGGTGGCGTGCTCAGATCCTCTTTGATGCTGTTGAATGCTCTTTGTTGATCATGCCCCCACTTAAACACGTTTTGCTTCTTTAACAGGTCCCGGAGTGGCTGTGTCTTTTCTGCCAGATGTGGTAAATACTTTCCCAGGGGATTCACCATTCCGAGGAATCGTCTCACTCCACTCGCATCCTCTATGTCAGTCACTGCCCTCACTTTGTTAGGATCTGCTCTCACGCCGGCTGCATCTATGATCTGTCCGAGAAATTTGACATGCCCTTTTGAGAATTCACATTTCTCACCTCTCAGCGTGACGCCTGCCTCCTGCAGCCTCCCCAGTACCACAAGCAGTCGTGTGTCGTGCTGGGTCTGTGTGTTTCCGTACACGAGCATGTCGTCCATTTGGCACAGGGCGCCATAGAGTCCCTCCAGTATCTGAGACATTTTCTTCTGGTAGTGTTCAGGTGCTGAGGATATGCCAAAGCAGAGGCGGTTAAAGCAAAACCTCCCAAAGGGAGTGAGGAACGTTGTGAGGATAGCAGAATCCCTGGGCAAGGGGAATTTGCCAAAACCTGCGTTTGCATCAATTTTTGAGAATACTTTGGCACCCTCTAGCTGTCCCAAGTGTGTGTTCGACTGACGGGAGCATATGTCTCTCCCTCTTAACTGACTCATTCAATTTGGTGAGATCCACGCAAATGCGCACCTCATCTTTGCCTGGTTTTGGGACAGTGACCATACCGGCGCACCAGTCTTTGGGTTTTTCAACCCTTGAGATTACTCCCATCTCTTCCATGCGCGTGAGTCCTTTTTTTACTTTAGACATGAGAGATAGCGGGATTCGTCTTGAGGTTGATATGGAGAATGGTTTGGCGTCTGCTTTAAGCTCTATCTTGTATTCACCCTCCATCTTGCCTAGCCCTTTGAACAGTGTGGGGAACTGTACACCTACAATGTGACAGCAAAAAAGACAGAGCAGGTTACTTATGTTCGAATACAAAGTCTTAACATTTACATTTTGTATTTTTAAAGAAATTTAAACAATAAATACCATTTTGTGGCTTTTTAATGTATTGTGAAAGATCTCTGTAGTACCCCAGTTCATGCAGCACATAAAGCGAACATCTCTTTGTATTTATGAAATAATGAAATAAATAATTTATGAGCATGAAATAAACATGAATAAACATCAGACAGTATTTTATTTCAGCCTTGGAAAGACATCAGTCCACACCATCTTTGAAGTTTAAGTCCACCAACATTGCTCTCCTGTCTGATTTGTTTGGCAGACAAAATGGTGATTCAGCGTTATGATTGGCCAGATCACCTGTTAATCAAATTCTCTATGAAGGGTCAAATAGTTGTAATGGGTGTCTTTATTCTTATTATATTACTAGCTGCTTACTTTTCTTCTGTAAGCTTGAGAACTTTTTTCTTATGTTAGTTCGGTGAGCATAGTATTGTATAGAATGTATATTTCTGACTTTTCAGTGTCATTATAAATTTTCGCATTGTAGCAACCATATTTACATTGGGATATACACTCATAGGCCACTTTTTAGGTACACCTTGCTAGTAGTAGGTTAGATCCCCTTTTGCATTCAGAACTGCCTTAATTCTTCGTGACATAGATTCAGCAAGGTATTGGAAACATTTGTCAGAGATTTTACATTTATATATATGCATTTGGCAGAAGCATTTATCCCCAAAAAACTTGCATTCAGGTTATACCTTTTTTTTTTTTTTTTTTTACTTTTTTTTTATCATCAGTATGTCTATTCCCTGGGAATGGAACCCACAACCTTTTGCGCTGCTGATGCATTGCTCTACCACTAAGCCACAGGAACACATTTTGGTCCATATTGACATGATAGCATCTCGCAGTTGCTGCAGATTTGTCGGCTGCACATCCATGATGCGAATCTCCAGTTCCACCTCATCCCAAAAGTGCTCTATTGGATTGAGATCTGGTGACTGTGGAGGGCCATTTGAGTAAAATAAACTTATTGTCATGTTCAATAAATCAGTCTGAGATGATTTTAGCTTTGTGACATGGTGCATTATCCTGCTGGAAGTAGCCATCAGAATATCGGTACATTGTAGTCATAAAGGGATGGACATGGTCAGCAGCAATCCTCAGGTAGGCTGTGGTGTCTAAACGGTACTCAGTTGGTACAAAGGGGCCCAAAGTGTGCCAACAATATATCCCCCACACCATTACACCACCAGCAGCAGCCTGAACTGTTTAGACAAGGCAGGATGGAACCGTACTTTCATGTTTTTTTACGCCAAAATCTGACCCTACCGTCTGAATGTCACAGCAGTAATCAAGACTCATCGGACCGGGCACCATTTTTATAATCTTCTATTGTTCAATTTTGGTGATCCTGTGCAAATTGTAGCCCCTGTTTCCTGTTCTTAACTCATAGGAGTGGCACCTGGTGTGGTCTTTTGCTGCTGTTGCCCATCTGCTTCAGGGTTCGACGTGTTGTGCGTTCAGAGATGGTATTCTGCACACCTTGGTTGTAACAAGTGGTAATTTGAATTACTGTTGCCTTTCTATCATCTCTAACCAGTCTACCCATTCTCCTCTGACCTCAGACATTGAAAAGGCATTTTTGTCCACACAACTGCCACTCACTGGATATTTTCTCTTTTTTGGACCATTCTCTGTAAACCGTAGAGATGGTTGTCTGTGAAAATCCCAGTAGATCAGCAGTTTTTGAAATACTCAGACCAGCCCGTCTGGCACCAAAAACCATTTCACGTTCAAAGTCACTTAAATCCCCTTTCTTCCCAATTCTGATGCTCGGTTTGAACTTCAAGCCGTCTTCACCACATCTAGTTGCTGCCATGTGATTGGCTGATTAGCAATTTGTATTACCAAACAATTAAACCGATGTACCTAATAAAGTGGCTAGTGAGTGTATATTGTTGTGAAATAAAAGTACATGTATTGCGAAATAAATTTTAGGTCATATCACCAACCTATAATAGTTTCTCCCGAACTATAATACTGGAGTTATATACTGTGACGTGTGGCCCGAGCTCTCATCAGTGTCGCCCTGGAAACAGAGCAGACACACCTGCACCTGCTCATTATGGGCTGAGCGGTCACACCTGCAGCCCATCAGAACAGGGCTTTATAAGCAGCGTCTTCGAACACAGAGGTGAAAGATGTCTCCAGAAGACTCAGCTAACAATTCTCTGTGTTTCCACTCCAGACAGCAGCGTGTGACCGCCAGCCCGCTAAGGACACGGACCTCACGGACCCACACAGCACTGCGCACCAAAGTAGGAAGAGAAGGCTGAGCACCGGAGAAGGCTGAGCACCGGAAACCCCTCACGTTGGCTATTTTTCCCTACACCACCTTAATAAAATCCACCCTTCGGCGGAACTTACCTTGACCTCATGTCGTGTGCTTCTTCACCCCGTCACACTGGTGGAGAATGCGGGCATTACAGTGAAGAAGTCACGGACCAGGGTCCCACTATGACACTGTCACCGTTCACTTGGTTTATTGACGGACGTTTTTTTTCCGGGCTTGTTTCTCACGTCCCCTTCCTGTTTCCCCAGCTGGCGCTCCTCCCCCAATGATGGAGGTTCTGTTAAAGCACCTCACCGAGGTGAGCATCCGCCAGCAACAGATTATGGAGCACTGGCGGTCGCCCCGTGAACTCCGCTACCTGACCCCCGAGCCCAGTCTACTTCGTGCTTACCCCCGAGCGAAGCGGCTCTTACGAAGAATTAAAAAAGGAAATCTTGGGGCGGGTTGGGCTGTCGCCCATTGGTGCCACCCAACTATTCTACGACTGGTCCTATAACCCACGGCAGCCCGCCCGTGCGCAAGTGACCGACCTCTCACGCCTCGCCCAACATTGGCTACGGGCCAAGGGTCCCACTGCACACCAGGTAGCGGAGCACGTTGTAGTGGACCGCCTTCTATGGGCCCTACCCCACCCTCTCCGGCAGGCGGCCGGGATGCGGAACCCCACCAACATCGGCGAGCTGGTGAAGGCCATCGAGCTGGCGGAGGCCACCCAACACCGGGAGGCTGGGGAGCAAGCACCGCCCTTTCCCCGAAGGGTGGTCCAGGAGCGATGCGTGCCGGAGGGCAACCAGTCGGCAGGCCGGCGGTTCCCGGGCCAAAGGATGAGACCATGCCCACTGAAGCTCCTCACTCCCCTGGACGTGCTTGGCTGGCAGGCCACACCGAAATCCCAAAGGGAGCCCTACAGGCAGAAGTGAAAATAAATGGCTGGCCGGTCCTCGCCCTCCTTGATTCAGGCAACGCCGTCACCCTTGTCCGGCCAACTGTCCTTCCTCCACGGCCGGAACCCAAAGCCAGACTACCCATCACCTTTGTCCACGGAGATACTCTAAAAGTACCGGCACGGTGCGTCACCATCACGGCGCCCCCTGGCACCTGGCCGGTAGAAGTCGGGATCATCAAGGATCTGCCTGTACCGGTCCTCCTCGGCAGGGATTCGACCGCCTCTTCGCCTCCGCGAGCCAGCCTGTCAGCCCCACCGGGAACCGCCCCCCACACCGGACGACCACGAAGCCCCGACGGCGCCCCGTGCTGCTGCCCTCGAACAGCCCCAGAGAGGGTGAGTCGTCACATCATAATCCTAACCTCTATTATGACCTCTTCCAGCAGGTAACTAGGGCTGGGGCCTTTGCCTGAGAGCAGCACGAGGATGACCGCCTCAAACACTGCTGGGCCCAAGTGAGGGTCGCCGATGGGAAGGACCTCCAACCGGCACCCCACCCAACACCTCACTTCGTGGTCAAAAACGGCCTGCTGTACTGTGTTGCCCAGCGGAGGGGGGAGGAGAAAACTTTATTGGTGGTTCCACGGACCAAAACAGGAGCGGTGCTGGAACTGGCCCATGCCCATCCTATGGCCGGCCACCTGGGGGCCCAAAACACCATCCAACGCATATGTGACCGTTTTCATTGGCCGAGCCTGGAGGCCGAGGTGAAACGTTTATATCAGGCCTGTCCCACCTGCCAGCGGACGTCTCCACGGATCCCTCCCCCAGCCCGCTAATTCCGCTGCCCATCTTTGAGGTGCCCTACGAGAGGATCGGAATGGACCTAGTGGGGCCGCTGCCAAAGTCCGCCCGGGGACACGAACACATCCTGGTCATCCTGGACTACGCCACCCGCTACCCTGAGGCCATCCCACTCCACAAAGCCACCGCGAAAGCCATCGCCCTGCTCAGCTCTTCCTGTTGAGTAGTGGGGTCAGCCTACCATCCCAGATACTGACTGACCAGGGCACCCCCTTCATGTCCCGGGTGATGGCTGACCTCCAAATAAAACAGCTCCGGACCACTGTATACCACCTGCTGTATACCACTGGAGGTACCCCAGGCGTCCACCGGGTTCACCCCTTTCGAGCTCCTTTTCGGCCGACAGCCCCGTGGCCTGCTTGATGTCGCCCGAGAAGCCTGGGAGCAGCAGCCGGCCGTCCACTGCTCCACCATCCAGCATGTCCGGGAGATGCTGGAGAGGATTGACAGGGTCGTGCGCATCATCCGGGAGCACCTCGCCAAAGCCCAGCAGGCCCAGCAACGACATTCCAACAGGGCGGCCCAGCCACGGGAGTTTCAGCCTGGAGACCACATTATGGCCCTAGTCCCCACTGCCGCCTGTAAATTCTTGGCCAACTGGCTGGGACCCTATACTGTGACAGAAAGGATCGCCCCTGTCATCTACCGGGTCCGGCAGCCCGGACGACACAGAGTGGACCAACTGTACCGCGTGAACCTTCTGAAGCGCTGGGTCGGGACCGGGCCCCAGCTTGCAGCCCTTGCTCAGCGACCTCCCGTGGCTGTGGACATGGACCCCCACCTCTCGGCCACCCAAAAGTCGGAGCTGCAACACATGGTCAGTCAGTTCACCGATGTGTTCTCTCCCCAGCCAGGGCGGACCCACGTACTCAAACACGATATCCGCACAACCGGAGTGGTCGTCCGGCAGCGGCCCTATCGTGTTTCGGAGGCTCGGCGCCACGCCATTGAGGAGGAGGTACAGGAGATGTTGAGGTTAGGAACCATTGAAACATCTCGCAGCCCTTGGTTCAGCCCCATTGTGATGGTCCCAAAGCCCGACGGCACCTTCCGGTTCTGCAACGACTTCCGCCGCCTGAATGAAGTCTCAGAGTTTGACGGTTACCCAATGCCGCGGGTGGACAAACTCCTGGATCGCCTAGGGAGGCCCGGTATATCTCGACTCTTGACCTCACCAAAGGTTATTGGCAGGGAGTGTGACGCGAGCTCTCATAAGCGTCGCCCTGAAAACAGAGCAGACACACCTGCATTTGCTCATTACGGGCTGAGCAGTCACACCTGCAGCCCATCAGAACCGGGCTTTATAAGCAGCGTTGTCGAACACAGAGGTGAGAGATGTCTCCAGAAGACTCAGCTAACAATTCTCTGTGTTTCCCCTCCAGACAACAGCTTGTGACCGCCAGCCCGCTAGAGACACGGACCTCACGGACCTACAAAGCACTGCGCACCAAAGTAGGAAGAGAAGGCTGAGCAATGAGCACCAGAAACCCCTCACGTTGTTTATTTTTCCCTACACCACCTTAATAAAATCCACCCTTCGGGGAACTTACCTTGACCCTCGTGTCGTGTGCTTCTTCATCCCGTCACAATACTGTAGTTAAAACTCTAATGCCAATGTTGTTTCTCAAGTTCAAATTGAGCTTTATTGTCATTCCGCTACATATGTGGACATGCCGTGGAATGGAATGTTGTGTCTCAAAGGACCACGGTGCTACATAAATACATAAATACAGACATACAACAATAAAGTAAAACAGTATAAACCTATACACAACTAACCTACTGACATATTTTGACTATAAATACTACATATAAATGTTTACCTATGCATGAGTTAAAAAATCCAGACTATACGAATGCTTCACATAATACTATACCTATGCACAGCTAACCTACTGACAGACTTTGTGTGCAAAATGTGTCCAGTGCGCATAGAGGAGAATTGCACAAAAAAAAGATTGTTTCAGACAGTTTTTTTGTGATGTGGAAAGTTTAGGGGCTGGAGGAGGTGAGGTGGTCCATTTTTCAGGAGGTAGTGGGTTTGTGTGGGGTTTCAGAGAAGGGTGGAGTAGTTTGAGCTCAGGACTCTCATAGCCTGAGGGAAAAAAGCTGTTGAGCAGTCTGCCGGAGCGGACTCTGATGCTCCAGTACCGTCTTACTGATGGTAGGAGCTGGAAGAGACTCTGGGAGGGATGGGTGAGGTCCTTCACGATACTGTTGGCTTTTCTGGATCATTGTGTAAGGAAAAAATATCCAGGATGGAGGGGAGAGGGGCACTGATTATCTTTGCAGCTGTGTTCACTGTCCGTTGTAAACTGTGACAACAATGGCCGTGAACTCCTGCAGCAGATAGAACGGTCGTCACTTCACAAACATAAATTCCACCAGCGATGAACAGCATTTTGTCACTACCACAGCATTATTACACCACTCTTTGTTGACATACACCCACAATCCACCTCCATGAGCCTTACCAGACAGTTGTTTGTCTCTGTCCGATCAATAGCAGGCAAGTCATTGTAGCTGAATAGCAGAGTCTAAGAAGTTGTCGTTTAGCCATGATTCCCTGAAAACAAACACACAGCAACCCCTTGTCTCATGCTGTGTAGACCAACTGAGTTGAATCAAGTCCAGTTTATTTTCCAGAGAGCGAACATTTGAGAATGTGAGTGATGGAATCGCTGGTCTAGTGGGGTTAGCCCTTAGCCTAGCTCGTGTGCCTCCATGCTTGCCGTGCTTCTGTCCCCTCTTGCACCAGCGGCGTCAATGTTTTGTGTGGGTGGCTTCAGTAGGCGACGCCGTGGTCTCTGGGTTCGGCTTCAGCAGCAGACAGAGGCCTCTAAAGCCTGGCTCACACTACAGGATTTTTTAAATCACACATTAGGAGAATCTTCGCAGATTATATTCCCTCAAATTTTAAACATGCACACACTACAAGATTTGAACATCACGGCACAATACACACTACAAGATGTCATTAAGATTATCATACCAGAAGGAGCGCGTCACGTGATCTCACGCAGCAGTTCGTCACTGATATTTGTTTACATATGTTAGCTAGCATGCTAGCAGCTTTCCGCACTCACCCAGTGCATTCAAAACTGAGGCGGTTTTTACTCCAGCGCTTCTCTTCTACTTACGGTTGTGATGCATTTTCGACACATTATACAGACTGACGTGTTACTACAAAATGTCAAGAAACAGTTTCCTCTGTCTCCATTATCCAATGGAACCGTACACCAGCTGTTTTGCGCATTGGCTGTGAAAGTACTGATGTAATCATATAGCCATCATCATCCCGATTTAAATCCTAAATATATAACATGTTTGATATTAATCGGGGCTGCCCCGATTTGTGTACGAGCAGATCGGCAGGTGCAAGATTCGATCGGTGAACGCCTCACATTACCAGATAATCCACGCCAAACATCGGGACAGATCGAGGTGCTCGACAAGATGTTTGCTCCGATTCTCAGGAGGGGGAAATCGGGCTAAATCGGGCAAAAAATCCTGTAGTGTGAGCCAGGCTTTAGCTTCTCAGTAGTCTCCGGCGAAAGCTTCTTTTGGCAAAGAGAAGAGCAGTTCTTATAAACGTTCTATTAGATTTATCTAACTTTTTTTATTTGAGCTAGAATGGTGGGAAACATCCCTGCCCTTTATCATGTCCCAATTCCATTCTCTCTTTCTTTTCTTTTTTTTTTATGTGGCAAAAGCTTAAAATAAAATAAAACGCTAATGTTTATTCTTAGAATATTTGAGATTTGAGAATATTTTTTTTCAGCTCTATAAGAACCACTTTACCAGTTAAACAACATCTTGAATGCACTAGATGATTTCCTTCACCCTGAGATCCAATAATGGCCCGCGCTGCATTACGCAACACCCGTGTGGTATTTCAATGGACAGAAATATTCTGACAAACGAACGCCTACTCATGTCTCTGCTCTGCTTTTCTCACAGTTCATCTTTCTATAACAGCAGCTATTTTCAGCACTGCCGTAATATCACATTGTATGGCATGAGCCAATAGAACGGATGTTAGCTTATAAACTGCCCGCCATTAGCATCAAATTCATTCCTATTCCCTCAGGCCAAAGAAGAAAGGGACCCCATTTGTTATCCAGCTGAAGTGCTACGTTTCACAGCCAAGTAGTGATAATGTTTTCTTAAATGCAGCCAGATTTATCATAAAGAGCTTGAATCATTTCATAACATGTGTATCAGTGTATTATAACCCTGTATGCATGCTAAGGGTAGTAGTTCGTTTCTAGGTGTATGTTTTTATATGTGTTAGGGCTGTGCAATTAATCGTATTCGATTGTCATGCGCATCTCATCAGTAAAACCGGTCCAGTGATTAGTAGTAAACCTCCATCACCTGCTTTCAGATTGAGCGGCATTCACTACACAGAGCCGTAGTTCACTGACAAGCTAGTTCACATTCGCGTTCGAAATTCAGTGCGATTAATCTGCGATTTATGAATGCTATATTGCCTAATTGTCAATGAACTACTGCTCTGTGTAGTGAATACTGCTCAATCTGAAAGCTGGTGATGAAGATTTACTACTAATCATGGAACCGGCTTTACTGACGGGATTCGCATAACAGTCTATGCCATTAATTGCACAGCCCTAATATGTGTGCATCTAGTGTACATTGCTGAAGGGTCTCCACACTGTGGGACAACATGGCCCCTCAGGAAATCCTCTAAGACCCCTAGGAAGGCATGGGTGTCCCCCGTTCTACCCACTGACACAATATACTGCAGTAATTTGCAAAATACACCGCAAATTAATGCTAGACTATGCAGCATTTATAGATTTTTTTTTAGATCAGGTCTGTGAATGGTGATGCTCTATCTCTGAGTGCACCCACTCCATGAAAATACAAAGACAGTGATTTTGTTCCCTTATGTTCTCATTTTGGTTGCTTAATATAAAAAAATTCTGAGTTCTGGAGAAGAAAAAACTTGAGTAATCTTAGAAAAACTCCAGGTAAAAGTTTTTTTGTCCTGCGAGTACCGGTTATGTTCTTTAGTAGACTAAGGCTATGTCTAATCCAGATACATTGGAACACAATGTTTTCATTTTAAAATGTTCTCCATCAATACTAGCGTTTTCAAGCATTCTCCAAAAGTTTCTCATCCACACTAAAACGTCAGAAAATGTTAAATTCACTTTACTGCGCAAGCCTCAAAGGCACTCACTGAGATGATACTGATGGAACAGGCATGATATGTTTTCACACTATTCTTCTGGCAGAATCATTTTATATAGGAAAATATCACTTCAATTCTCTGATGTGACTCACTCATGATTGTATGATCTGATCTAAAATGCAAATGTCCTCATGTTTGGCCATAAAGAGCAATCTTGAGTAAACTTTCTGTCATTTTTGCAGAACTGTGATATGAAGAGTGTACAAAGTAACACATCTGTGGCTTGATAGTGTGAAAGTGAATAGCACATAATAGGCACAATACCCATATAAACATAGATATCAATATTAGTACAGTATGTGTTACATGAATAAACAAGCGTCATCATTTTTAAAAGCCTCTATTTTCACAGTCCACACTACAATGTGAGAATGGCATTTTCAAATGTATCCACTTTGGAGAGTGTTTTGAAAAAGCTCAGTTTTTCCTTGACAAAAACACTGTGTCAGTGTGATGCAGTTTTTTTTTTTTATTGGTGTGGAAAAGGCCTAGATCTATAATTTTTGGTCATTGTTTTGTTTGATAGAAAGGCTCTGAGTTTGAAGAACAGGTTAGGAATGACAAAGGCAAAAAAGAGGCAATAAGTCATAGAAACTTTTTTCACAAATTTGTCGATTTCCAAGTTTGGACCAAAAATACAAAGGATTTGATTCAGGCTATAGGCGAGAAAGAAAGTTCCACTGGGTTAAAGTTGCTGTTTAAGAAAAACAACTAGAACCAATCTAAGTTGGTTTCCTGATCTAAAATTTACATTTTTACATTTTGCGTCGAAACATTTTTACACTAGGGCTGTGCAAAAAAACTTAGTGTTGCCAAGTCTGCGGTTGTTTTTCATATCTGCAGGTCGAAGAGACCCCAATACAAATAGCGTGATGTTTAGCCCCTAAAATGCAGATGTAAATGCCAAATAATTTGTTTTTTATCGCCCGGAATGAAATGGGATTGGGCTAGTTTTGAGAATTGGGCAGGTTTTGTTTTCTGCAATCCTGATCTGAACGCACGTGCTGGAGATATACTACTAATCACAGGAGTGCCTTTACTGACAAGATGCGCATGAAAATCGCATTCGATTTTTTTGCACAGCCCCATTTTACACTATCCCTTTAATCTTATCTGAAGCGTTTTATAGTATGAACTGTTGTTATATATAGTTTTAGATTTGTATTTTGTCAAAATAGGTAGCATTTAATTGCTTTGTTGTGGTTTTGCAGCAGTGGGTCTTTTTGGTTTATGACCACTTAAGTCTGGTTTAAGATGTTTTTAGGAGGACTGTAAGACAAAATAGATGACTTGCTCTGTCTTAGCCATGTGCTCATTTTTGGCTACGATAATCTCACTAAAATTGCATTCATGAAATTAACACAAGGAAAAGTGTTAAACAAATATCATACCAGTTTCAGGCTTCATCTAGGCTCTATCTTTACCTAACTGTGCTGATATTAAACTTAGCAACCTAAAATGAAATGAAAACCCAGACACACTTGCTAAACCAGTAACCATGGAAACACACTGGAAATCTCAGATAACTCTTAACTCCAGCTCAGATCCCAACTGTTCCCACTCATGAAAAATAGACTGTTTTGGAAGGTCAGTGAAGTACCCAGTTGAATGTTTTGGCAGCGATCTCTGATTTTGAATAGGCTGATCTTTGACACGGCGCTCGCTCGAGACTTCAAACCCGAAGCACCAACGCCACATTGACTGAGCCTTGGTAAAGCTCAACAGACCTATGACTAGTCATGAGTGTATGCTGGGTCAGCGACAGACAGTGAGGTGTAAAGAAAGCATGTCTGGCTCAGTCCAGTCATTGGCGCTTGGCTCAGAAATGAATTTCACCCTGATGTGTTGTCCAGTCGTGAGAAACCGAGACACATGGAGTATATGTGTTTTGCTTTTGTTTTGTTTTTTGGTTTGGTTTGGTAGTTTTTTTTTTTTGATTGGTAAATTTTTACTATTTTATTTATTTGAATACTGTGAATTTGATTTTTTTTTGTCAGTGACCAAACTGTAACAGTAAAAACACTAACACTTTTTTTTTTTAGCAGTTTTCACACCTGGTTAGTGTTCTGCTTTACAGTCTCTCTGTATCAGCTTTTTGCAGCTCTTTAGAAACATAAAAGGCGATTTATACTCTCCCAAGCCCTGATGGTCAACCTAGTAGGCCATTTGTAATAGCATTGTGTTTTTGTGAGGAATTCCCTCTGCACATGAAGATGGATGGGTTTGTATCTGCCTCATCCTCCCAGCCCACACCTGACCCAGCGGAGATCACAGGATGCAGTTTTGCTTTCTGCATGCAGTGCCGTTCGCCAGAGAAATGTCTGTTAATGTTTTTGTTACAAGATCGAAAGTAGGCGCAGTATAAGATTGAGGAATTTCGCTTATCTGAATGCCTTTGAATTTCAGGAAATTGTGCAGTGTAGCACAATCACCAGTGTGTGTTTTTGACAGTGCCTTTCTTTGTCTGTGTGTTTGAATTGGCATGTACAGGCTTACATGCTGCGAACACATCATGCAGATTCTTTCGTCTGAAGTTCGTCAACCCTGCCAGGCTGTGACAGGTCCTCTCAGCCGCCAGCAGGAGAGAGCGGAGTGGATGTGTACATCCATTATTTTCTTTCACTTCATCCGTTTTCTCATCTTGGAGCAGCTGGGCTGTGTCAGTAGTCTATGGAAGACAGTACCGGAACGTCTGTGCTTAGTCACTGTAGAGGTTTTTCCCCCAACCTCTTTCCAGCTATTTATACACAATTCAATAGCATTGTACTCCATTTTGACTGTGGTGCACCAGATTAATTTTTTTCAATGAATCTGTTGATCCAGTTCACAAATTTGGGCCCAAGTATGCGTTTATGAATTTATAGCTGTTATGGAACTGAAGCATAGCTGCAGCTGAAATTGCAAAGTAAAAGATTCAGTTATTTGTTGTAGATCATTCCTTTAGAAGACTTGTCACACTTCTATAGTGATGAACAGAAACTACAATATATATAATTATTATTTGTGCAGTCATTTGACTCGATAGCAAAATAAATCCACAATAGCATTGCTATGACTATTAATAGAAGGAAAAAATATACGGACATTGTTTTGGTCAGAGGAGATAAAGTACAATTTGAACTTAAAATTTGAATTACAAACACTCACATACAGCAACTTTTTATATTTTAATGTCACGGTAAAAAAAAGGCAAAAATTAAAGTGTTACAAATGTATATTTACATAATAATAATAAAAACTAGATTTGCATATTAGATTTGAAAATTTAGATTTACATGTAAAAAAAAATAAGTATAAAATATTGATAACAATATTGATATTATATCAAATTGTTTATATATAATACTGATCTAAAACAAGACAAGTATACATTATATTATTTTATAATGTTATTTATTTATTTTGGTTTAACTCTTAATTGAGTTTTGTGTTGCTTTGTTAACAGAATCGTACAAAAAAGCCATGGTCACATTAGACTGAGCACGCAATAATTATACACACACTGCAACAGTTGTAATTTGACATCACACTCTTTGGTGTCTTCTTAAAAAAACAAAATAGAGGTCAAAAGATATGTTTTTCAAGGCCGATACCGATTATTATATATCAAGTAGACCGATAACCGATATTTTGAACCAATATAGATGTCTGGTGTATAATTTAAAATGAATGTCAAAATGACAATAACTGCCTTCCCTGGTGTTGGTTGAGTGTTGTGCTCCCACACTGCACTTCTTACTCTTGTCTTACTCTGTGCATCCATTTGTAATAAGGGTAATATAAAGAGAGAGTTAAAAGCAGGGCCACTGTATGCTTCAGCATGGGGAACAAAAGCAACAGCTTGTGGAAATTTAAGTATTTGGCTTCAATAATTTACATGTTAGAAATGTATGTGTAATAGCATAACCTCTCATAACTCCACATTAATTATTTTCTGATGACTAAATAACCTACAAGAGGTGACTATTCAATTTGATCATCTAATGCACATCAATTGATTAACTTGTTCCTTTTACAGGTACACTTAGTTCAGTTTCCTATTTAATTGTCTCAATTTTTTGTCATCTTAATCTTGGCCTGTGTGACACTAGAAATTTCAGTTGGTTTTCAATTAACAGTGCAAATGAAGGATTAGGCACTTGTCCTCCTAATTAAAAAAAATTAGGAGCACCTTCTGATCAATAATCAAAAATGTACCTTTCTAATACGAGGTGAAATGTGACTTAGAGGAGTATTTTCTTTTAACCTTTGCAATGGCATCATTTTCATCTTTCAAATAAAAAAAAGATATGTTTAAGTTTTTTAAAATTTCTATTTAAAACAATATAATATAAAGTAGAATAAGACAAATAAGTTACCAATCATATGAAATTAGTATTAATAAAAAAATAATTGTACTACAGAGTGTGCACAGAAAAACACAAAAGTGGCTTGTAGGGACATTTTCAGACATTTAATGAATACAAAAATATTAAATGATTTAAATAACTGAAATTATACCTAAAAATTGAACTGAAACCACCAGCAGGTGGGGGCAAGTTACTTATTTTAACAATGAATCATTCATTCAATTGATTCGTTTGAATGGCTGATTTATTTAGGATTTAAGCAATGAGTCTTTATGAAGGAGTAATCATGACTCACTGACTAACTAGATTCATTCAAAAATGCACTTTCATTCATAAATGAAACATATTTGGAACTATTTTCATTGATGAAATGAAGCGAAATCATAGAGTACTTATTTATTTGTTGTATTAAATATCACATTTGCAAACTCCTTTAATAATTATTAAAAGCTGTCACTCTCCTTATCGCGATTTGTGGGCACACAGAAAATGAGAGCGAGCGAGTGAGCTCTTATGACTCAAAAGCATGTGCAAATTAAAGTGAGTAAAAAAGTGAAGTGACATTCAGCCAAGTATGGTGACCCATACTCAGAATTTGTGCTCTGCATTTAACCCATCCGAAGTGCACACACACAGAGCAGTGAACACACACACACACTGTGAGCACACACCCGGAGCAGTGGGCATCCATTTATGCTGCGGCGCATGGGGAGCAGTTGGGGGTTCGGTGCCTTGCTCAAGGGCACCTAAGTCGTGGTATTGAAGGTGGAGAGAGAACTGTACATGCACTCCCCCCACCCACAATTCCTGCCGGCCCGGGACTCGAACTCACAACCTTTCGATTGGGAGTCCGACTCTCTAACCATTAGGCCACGACTTCCCCGAAAAAAAATGCGGTGTCAGCCATTCAAGGCGCCATCCAGCTCGTCGGGAGCAGCTGGGGTTAGGTGTCTTGCTCAAGGACACCTCGACACTTGGTCAGGTGGAACCGGGGATTGAACCACCAACCTTCCGGTTTGTAGACAACCAACATGAACCACTGAGCCACTGCCACTACTAATAAGTAGAATTCTTATTAATAGCTGCAATCCCGCACCACAATTCAAGTCCTGCTCCGTGTTCTCTGCTAATAACCCGACTGTGAATGATGCGAGAAATATTATGTTGTCAGTGAGAAGCTCCAGCCGTGGCAGGGATAATTTTTGGTGTGCTACATGTTTCTATTCCCCTCATTTTTTCCAATTGACAGAAATCCTTCCGTCTTAGTCACGGAAAACTTAAATCCCTGAGTAGTATTATGTATATCATACTGCACCACAGTAATATATTTCTGATAATATCTTAAAGCTAATGCAAACTTACATTTTGACAGGTTGCCATGAGGAACGTTTAAATTTCTGTAGCCTATTTAGATGATATGACGATAGTTTTACTCAAATGAAACTCACAAATGCTAATGAAGTGACTCTTAGAGGGAATCAGAGCAGTTATGGAGATGTTGTTCATGTATTAATGTCATCATGTAGTGAGACAACAGAAGCTGAAATCACAGTGAGGGTTGCTTTGTCTGTGTAGAAAACAAAACTGTGCATCTGTATTTACATACTCCGAGACACGCAGTACATGCTGGATTCTTATTTAAATGGTATTCTTGTGGCTTAATATTTACAGATATTAGTCCATATTGTAACTCTATTTAAGTGTACTGACCTACTTTTGATTAATTCATCTAAACTTTGACAAATTCCGTGACATTTAGTGTCATACAGTAAATTCCATTTATATGACTGGATTCCGTGAATCCATTCGCGTTCTCTGCATCGCGGAAATCATAGGTAATATTGAGGTGTTTTGCAACTTCATTGTAACGTTATTGGGATGTGATTTATTGCAACTAAAGCAACCTCTGCTGCTGCCTTTCCTTTGAGAGAAAACTGATGCGTGATTGCTGAACCAGCTCCAGTTAGCAAGTGCTTTCGGAGTGAGAGTGAATTCCGCATTGATTGGTTGGACTAGTGACTCCCAACAAATCAGATGGGCAGTGGGCGGAGATTGCTTTAGGCCACAGAGTGGTGATTTGTGACAGCTTGCATTAGAGTCAAATAGCGTGTTTTTAAAAATTCAGTTATTTTATCGGTGAATTGGTTTTGAAAATGACCGATATCCATAATCATAAAAATGCTTAATATCGGCGCCGAATATTCGGTCGACCCCTAAAACACAATTCTAAATATAATACATCCAAAATGTACAAAAACTATGTAATCTGCATTTTGCACTTCAACACTGCAATCCTGCAGATTTAAAGGTTTTTTTTTTTTTATTCCACATGCATATGGAGTCAATAAAATAAAAAAATGTAGTGTGACGTTTAGCCCTAATACAGCTCAGTGGAGGCCCTGTGCAATATGTGTACTGGATGTGACTGACCCAGGGGCCCTTCTGTCTCCTGATGTGCTGGGTGTGACTGGATCTATCCATCATGCTCTTGGCATTGTGTCTTTTAGAGCTGACTTAGCCCTTCAGTCCGCCTGGAGAAGACCTCCCCAACTCAACCCCTTACAGCCATGCTTGCACCCAGAAAATGGACATGTCAGCTTACCAGTAAATAAGAATAAGGGTGATATGTGTATGTGTGCTGGAGTGTCAGGGAGGGTGGCTATGTATGTGTAACTGGATGAGGGCCAGAGGACAGGATGCAGCCCTGTTTTGCAACAGTCAGCCTGTGTCTCACACTTTCTACTCACACTCTCAAGCCCTTCCCAATTAGCATTGAGTCCTCCCATGTGTTTCAGCTTGTGGAATATTGTATTACATCATTTAGAAAAGGTTCTTGAGCTCTTTCTGTTTTGTGGCCATCCATTCCAATGTTATTTCAGTATTACTAATGTACTATAACAGTGTGTGTGTGTGTGTGTGTGTATATATATATATATATATATATATATATATATATATATATATATATATATATAACAATAGCCATAACTACCCCTAGGAATCAGTTGTTATTGTGCTCTATTCCTTTGCATACTGTATATTATTCCATTGAAAAAGGTGTATGTGTTTATGCAAGGATGCAAAGGTCTGTTTTGAAATGTTTATTCTTCCCAAATTAATTACAAAAATAATGTTTGCTTTTGAACTGGTTTTCATAAACAGCCTCAGTAAGGTGTAGCCTGGCCGCAGCTCACATCATTAGATGACATGTCAGACTCAACAAATCAGAACAGTGATTTGAAATCATCACAAAGGTTCAGTGTTTAAATTCTTTGGGAAGTCATTCTACTAATGTATTATTTATAATTGTCTCTGCACATCAGCCTTGGTAGAAGAATCTATTGTGTCATATAACTGCCTTCGATGGCAAAGGGCTTTAAAAGCTTTTAATGTTTGGAGTTTCTGTAAAGACGTTTACAGGTCTGGACACATTGACCTTTTCATTAGTGAAAACTTATTGGAGCTGCATCGCTGTAAGTTTTTACTTCAAAAGCTTCAGATATTTTAACATGGTAACTTCACTTGCACTTGACTGATCGCCTGGGTACCTTTCCACGGTATAAAACGAGAGTAATAGACAAATAATAAGTGTGAACATTCGAAATTGTTACACTAACAAAATATTGTATTAAATACTGTTAATGCATTTTTTAATGAACACTTAAAAGAACGTTTCCAAAAGGAGGTTTTAACAGCAGGTGCCATGCAAGAACCATTTTGGATTCCTCAAATTCAAATCCATTTTTTGCCAGAATGTTCAGTGAACATTTTAATGTTCTGAAGAACTTTTTCCTCTATAAAGAACTTTGCAATTAAAATTATCCAATTATCTCTCTCCCCATATTACTGAGGGATTTTGAACACTTTTTTTTGTAATAATTATGGACAGTAGCTAACTAGCAGTTGACTAACCTGTAGGACATGGTGAAATGGTGGTTTTCAGATCAGCAGATATGACCAAAAGCATATTAAGGCCATTAAAATGGAAATCTGTGCTCAAAGTGGACATTTAATCTGAAGCACATTATTGTGAACCAATACTTTTTGTTACTGGGAAAAAGGTTTGGCATTTCAATCAAATGACCTTAAACATAGGCCAGATGTTATTATATTCAAGTATTCGCTCACATTTAGCTTTCATTCAACCTTACAGAAGAGATATTTTTCTTCTTCTTTCTTTTTCCCTTGGTCTCATTATACAGTAGTTTGGTTTTAAGTCAAAGAAGTTGATCAGTTCCTTGAAATAAAAAGATTCTGGCTGGAACTCAAGATTGGTGTGCTCGATAAAACAGTCTTGATCTCTGCTTCCTCTGTGTGCTCTCCAAACTCAATACACACTGTATATTGATTTCTGAGTGCAGTGCTGGAGTTGAAGGCCTTGGCCCGTTCCCATTCTGTGGCAATTCACGAGTAGAAGAGTTTGAGAGAGAGAGATAGGGAGAGAGAGAGATAGGGAGAGAGAGAATGTCTTTTCTTTGTCTCCTCATTTCTTGCTTGGAGCTGCTGAGGTCATTGGGTGGGATCCAGAGATAAAGGCCCTGGGATATCAGATATTGTGGTTTAGATTCCCTATATTGGTTCTCTCACTTTTCTCAGAAAATATTATGTTGTTAAAAATTACTGAGCTTTTAGGGGTTATACAAAAGATCACAATCATTAGCAAGTTTGAAGCAGTTTTAAAGTTGCATCTGATGTTTTCTAGGAACGTAAATGGTAAAAGCATCATTCCAAGTTGCTATTTTTGGTTCACACACCCTTAAAGGTATAGTTCACCCAAAAATCTAAATTGCGTCATCATTTACTCACCTTTCATGTCATTCCAAACTGGTTGGATTTTCTTCCTTTACAGTACGCCAGTACGGTCAAAACAAAAATAAAACGCCAATGTTGCGTTCCATTCTGCCATCTTAAGCGAGTTCCAAATCAGAATGGAATGTACATGTATTGTTTGAAGCACCCTGAGAACAGCATAGGGAACAAGGGAAAACATACCAGCCAGTCCTTGCGTATCACCTCAAGGTATAGTTCACCCAAAGATGAAAATCATCATTTACTCACCCTTATGTTATTCCAAACATGTATGAAACCTATAAACACAAAGTTGTTTTGAAGAATGTTGGTAACCAAACAGTTTTTGTTCCCAATGACTTCCATTGTATTTTTATCCATACATTGGAAGTCACGTCTAATCACCTTTATTTTAAATGCACTTTTAACCATACAAATTGTGTCAAAGCAAATGTACAGCATTAAATAAGAAAACAGTGTGTCAATAATGCAAAAGGGCTGTTCATCATTTGATTCAGTGATGTCATCATCCAGCTCAGTTCAGTTTAAATAGTAACTGTGCAATCAAAGAGGCGATAATGCTGGAAATTAAGTGTCCCCAACTAAGCAAGTCAGAGGCGACAACAGCAAGGAACCAAAACTCAATCAGTGACAAAATGGAGAAAAAACCTTGGGAGAAACCAGGCTCAGTCAGGGGCCAGTTCTCCTCTGGCCAGATGAAACCAGCAGGCAGGAAGTCAATGGGAAGTCAGTTTAGTTCCAGCATTATTATCACTGGCTTTAATTAGTCCCAGGTGTGTTTTGTACATGGTTGTTTGTGGGTATAAAGTGAGCAAAATGCAGCTGTATACTCATGTATATGTTATAGACAAATGTATATTAAATGAAAGTACAGTAATTCATATTACTTTTGAAGTGAAGTGACATACAGCCAAGTATGGTGACCCATACTCAGAATTCGTGCTCTGCATTTAACCCATCCAAAGTGCACACACAGAGCAGTGAACACACACACACACACTGTGAACACACACCCGGAGCAGTGGGCAGCCATTTATGCTGCAGCGCCCGGGGAGCAGTTGGGGGTTCGGTGCCTTGCTCAAGGGCACCTCAGTCGTGGTATTGAGAGCACTGTACATGCACTCCCCCACCTAAAATTCCTGCCGGCCCGAGACTCGAACTCACAACCTTTCGATTGCGAGTCCGACTCACTAACTATTAGGCCACGACTTCCCTTAATTCCCTTAACACCCAATGCATTTATTTACGGTCATGTATTATTATTATTATTATACATCAAACTCCTCTGATATGTGCAAATCGAGTTTTGTCTGTGTGGTGACACTGCAGAATGTTGTGTATGAATGCATTTTGTCAAGTGAACTGAAATTTAACAAAAATCCGAATGCTCAGGGAGTAGGGAGCAGGGAACACTGTGCAGAAACCCTGCCAAATGGAACACACATCAAAACATTTCAAAAAATGTTCCACAGAAGAAAGAAAATCATACAGATTTGGAACAACATAGAATTTTTGGGGTGAACTATCCCTTTAAAATGACTGATATTTGTGCACATGTACCATTTAGACCCCATCAGAATCATTCAGATGTGCCCGTGGATCATCAGGAAAGATTAATGAAGCATTATGTCAGCGTTCAGACAGAAAACTGTGACTATGTCACTCTTGGCTCCATAACAGCAGGATGTCGTTGTACAGCACATTTAGGGTATAATGAAGACAGGCTGTGAGCTCAGTGGATCAGAGCCCTTCCTCATCTACATTTCCTCCACACACACACACACACACACACACACACACACTTATACATATCGCTGCTCTTCAAGCAGCAGGTACATCAGAGACAGAATAGGCAGTGTTTTAAATTGTAAAGCGTCTTTATTGGAGTTCAGTGCTTGACGGGTATTAAATCGGTTTGACAGCTTGAGGCCAAAGTTAGCAACCCAAGGACCTATAAAGACTGCATCATAAACCTCAGGTGTTTTATCATACGTGAATGTTGTAGGATTTAAAAAAAGATTACAACCAATGCATTTCATTTTTTGCAACTAAACTCATTTTTGGCCGGCTGGAACGATCTCTCTGGGGTTCCGTAACATTGACATCCTCCTACAGCTGTTATCCTTTGTCCTTGTCTCTGCTGTATGAAAAAAAGTATGCCTTGCTGAATACAGATATGCATTCTCTCCAAGCTAAATTTGGATATGTTGCCTCTCGAATTGTTACACGCCTTCCTTCTGACTAGGTGTGATGCATCAGCGTGTGTGAGGTTATCTAGCCTGATGGCGTTAAAAATAGAGACCAAGCATCCATCAAAACTTTGATGTGCAACACTGTTGACAGTTGTGGCTGGTCAGGTTAACAAACACTCAGATTAACACGATAGAGATGTCATTTATCACTTGATAGTTTATTGTTAGGACATTGCACTGCTGCTACCCTTGTTTGACATTTCTAGTTTACTTGAGTTTCATCCAGTCCTCTAAAATGACATCCTCCTTGGCCTAAAGGTGAGGGATGATGGAGATTTGGCAGTGAACAAAGGTTTTGGCAGGCTACCGGTGTATAAAGTGAATTCACTTTTGCGCCGAATTGAAAGGAGATAACATAGCTTTTTTTTTCATTGATAGAAAGTAAGTATTTGTTTGTTCGTCTGAACTTGGGTTGATTCTTCTACTGTAGACAGATTTTTGCATTATAATGAATGAGACTGAAGTGTTGTAAGATTTTGGTTTGTTTTGCATCAGACTACAGGTCAATTAAGTTAATTTTTGATGAAATTTCGCAGTCATAAAAATGTCCATTGTCAGTAATGAAGTGGTGTTTTGAGCACAGCTTCACTTTACAGAATCGCTTTCAAACCAAGCATCTGACTTGATCAGTTGTGAAATCTGTGGGCAAATCTCCGGGTTCGAGAGGCAGACACTGTGATGAAGCTTGTATGTGTATGTGTTTGCATTACACAAGCCAAGGATGGTTAAGACAGGTGACTGTGTGACCTGTCTCTCTCTCTCTCTCTCTCTCTCGCACACACACACGCACACGCGCACACACACACACACACACACACACACACACACACACACACACACGCACGCGCAAAACTCCACATTTGAAGATTGCAGTCAAGTCACCTTTATTTATATAGCGCTTTTAACAATATAGATTTTAACAAAGCAAATGAACAGCATTATATAGGAAAATAGTGTGTCAATAAAGCAAAAAGGCAGTTCATCATTGAATTCCATGATGTCAATAGCAATAGCAAATAGTTAAACTAATTACAAGACATACTTCCAGTAGCTGATTTCGAAGCGTCAGATTGCGCCAAATGCGTTGCAGTTGTAAGTAATTGTGACGAGTGGGGCGGGGCCGAGGGACATGGGAGCGAGGCCGGTGGAGTGATTGGAGATGAGCTACACCTGTTCGACCCA